>NW_027185852.1:25870533-25902997 GCF_028583685.1 Petaurus breviceps papuanus
GTGTGTGTGTGTGTGTGTGTGTGTGTGTGTGTGTGTGTGTGTGAGAGAGAGAGAGAGTACACAGCCACCCACCCATGAACACACACCCTATTAATCTTTGTGCTCGTGTGGGGAATTAATGTGACTTCTCTGTGAGGGGGTGCGGCGCCTGTCTATCTGAGGGAATAAGACTCCCCTCTGGAACAGAATTCTAAAATAATCTAATTTGTTCTTAAAATCCAAATTAGGAATGATTATTTAAAGAAATTCCCCAACTAAGACCCTGGTGAATATAAATTTCAAAATCCTTACCAGGATAATTTTGTGGTACAAATCGACTTTTGGAAGTGAGGCACCGTCACATGCGGACTGAGGGGAGAGGGCGGCAGAGGCTTGGAGGGTCTTGAAGACTCCTCCCATGTATATAACTATCACCAGAGGGACAGTGCTGCCTAGTGGATGGAGAGCCAGCTTTATAGTCAGAGAAACCCAGGTTCAAGCCCTAATTACTGTGTGACAGAAAAGCCCCCACAATGTCAGGGGGCTTCAGGGATCGTGGGAACATAGATTTAAAGTGGGAAAAGACCTCGGAGGTTACATCACCTGCCCCTTTCATTTTACAGTGAGGAAACCGAGGCCCAGAGAGAGTCTCTCTCTCTCTCTCTCTCTCTCTCTCTCTCTCTCTCTCTCTCTCTCTCTCACACACACACACACACACACACACACACACACACACACACACACACACACACACAATCTTTGAGCTACCCAATCTAAACCATCCCAGATGATGAATTCAGCCTATTTTTACAGAGATTTACACACTCTCTGTATGACCATGAGCAAGTCACTTCCCTGGGCCTCCACTTTCCCCTTTGTAAAATGATCCTAAGGTCCCTCCCAGCTCAGATGCCCTTGAACTGAGATCGGACTGGAGGAGAAAACCTCCCAGTGCTCGCAGGCTGGCTGCCCAGAGTGGCCGTGGGGCCTCCGGTAACTCAGTAACTTCTCACTGAAGCTCAGTTCCTTCATCCGTAAAATGGAGCTTAGGGCCAAAGAGAGTCTCCTGGCAGTGACTGAAGACAGTAATCACAGCTGTTTGTCATTAACCACCACCAGACTCATCGAGAAAGGCAAAGACAGTCCCTGCCCTCAATGAGGCAGCAACAAGCAGACATTTATACAAAGAAGCCACACACAGGAGATCATCAGAGAGGGAGGTCACTAGGGTTAAGAGAGGCTGAGAAGGGCTTCCTGGAGGCAGGATGGAAGCCGGGGAAGGCAGTAGGTAGAGGAGGAGGGTCAATGTTCCAGACATGGGGGACGGCCAGAGAAAATGCCTGGAGCTGAGACCTGGAACGTCCAGTGTCCCTGGATTCAAGAGTATGGAGATGGGGACTGGAAGAAGCCAAGGAGAAGAGGACCTGGGCTGGGGAAGAAGGGACCCTTTTCAGTTCAAAAATCAGGGAGTCTTTCTAAGGGTGACAGTGCCTAGAAGAAAGACTAAGTGAGCACAGCATGGTGACCAAGTGGACTGGCCAGTCTTGTTGATATGGGAGGAGCTCCCTCCCCAC
This sequence comes from Petaurus breviceps papuanus, assembly GCF_028583685.1. Taxonomy (NCBI): domain Eukaryota; kingdom Metazoa; phylum Chordata; class Mammalia; order Diprotodontia; family Petauridae; genus Petaurus; species Petaurus breviceps. The sequence goes on from NW_027185852.1 coordinate 25,872,087, forward strand.
AGCAGACACAAGCACTGAGTCAAGTCTTGCTAATACGTGCGTGTATTTTCCTTGAGTGTTTGATTTCTTAAAGCCCAAAGCTGGGCTGTGGATTCTTTCTGCCATCCAAAATGTGATGGGCCTTTCTGCACCCATCATTACGTGCCAGGGCAAGGCAAACACCTTTTAAAATAAGTCTGAGCTAAACTCACAGTTTGAAAAGTAAAACTGCTCCCCCAAAAGCTGAGAGAATCCCCCCTGACCCCACCACATCCGGGCCCAGTCCAAAAGAAAACTCCTTTTTCCCCCCTCGGATGACCTTCCGCTCCAACTCCTCCCTCTTCGTTGGGCTGTCCTTCAGAAAGTATTCCCTCTATCAGCTGGGAAGATTAAGTCTATTCTAGTCAGAGTTTCCACTTCATGCTCCCAGAAATCAAGAGCTGTACGGTCCCATTCTGGGAGAGGTTTCTCCTTTCTTCCCAGGCTTTATCAGTGTTCTGAACAAGAAAGCTCGGGAGACCAATTCTAGAAGTTGGCCAGCATGGGACCCAGTATGTTAGAGGCAGGGATGGAGATTGTGGGAGAGAGGGCAGGTACCTTTCTCCTTCTCATCCATACTCAGAGGCCCATCATGTTAGCACAAAGTAGAGTCTGAAGAAAACCTGGAGAGACAACATCTCCCAAGGAGCAGCCCAAGATCGCCTTGATTTCTCTCCTTACCCCCAGCCAAGACCCCCTCCACCAGCTGTCTGTCAATTGTTTTAACCCAATGGAATATTCCTTTGCCTCTGGATGTTGGTAATTTTTTTAAAATGTCCCCATTCCTGCTAAAGCTCAAAATTCTTGCTAATGTTTTTGTCCATAAATAAAAATCTGAAAAAGTTGCAGTTGGGCTGGGGGTGAGGGGAGTGGGGGTGGGGGTGATGATGAAAATGCCCATCCAGCTGCCAAGGGACCTGCCTTGGTTTTTGGAGAGGAGATACCATACAGCCATGCCTATGGGTAGCAGGGAAGGGGTGTCAGCTCTGGTTCTCCCTGGGCCTGGATGGTGGGGCAGGCAGATGGACAGACGGATAGCTCTGGCATTCTCTTACCTTGATGGTTTTCGTCTGGAGTCGAAGTCCATTTAAAGTGTTGATGGCTTTCTCTGCATCCTTTGGATCAATATAGTTAACAAATCCATAACCTAAACTCTGTCCTGTTGAAATAATAGAGACAGAAGAGAACTTAGCATCTTTAGAGAGACAGGCAAAACTCCCAGGATCAGGAGAACATTAGACACCCATTACTGCAGACCACTGCCTTGGCCAAATGTGATTCCCAACATGGAGGTTTACAAAAACTTCCTCCATTATGCCTTTAACTTAGGGAACGAACCACCAAAGTATGCATACACGGTGCAACAGCAAACTAAGAGGCCAGATGTCACTGTCTTCCACACGCAAAATGGCAGGTGCCACCATGGGTTGGTCTTACTGGCCACATGGGTTCATAGACCAAAGAACAGGGAATCCTGACAACAAAGAAGATCATGGCTTTGGGGATGGAAAGGTCTCCATCTAGTAAAATCCTCTGATAGTAAAGCTGAGCTCACTAGGACCCAGAGAGAGGATGTCACTTGCCCAACGTTACAAAATCTTCTAATTGTCAAAGGTGGGATTTGAACCCAGGCCCAGTGATCTTTCTACTATAGGGACTCAGTAAGTTTACTGCCTCTAGAGTAAATGATGCTAAAATTTGAAGCAGATGCTATGTACCCTCAAGCCCTGCCACTCACCCAAAAGAAAATCCCCCTCCCCTGAAATTCCACCAGAGTCAACTAGCGAGAGTGCAGTACAAAGGGTGAAGTGAAAGACATTTGCATTGAGGGATTTGGCTGCTCTGTAAGGAGACCGGGGGCAATGTGTCTACAAAGAAATGAGAGGAAACAACAGTGGGGGTTCCTAATTAACAAAAACTACCACCACCATCACCAAAAACGGGCAGCCACTCTAAAACCAATAATGTGCTTGCAGCCATGCTAATGCTTATAAATAGTCCATCAGCTCTCTCCACCATGTGTCACCAGCTAAAAATATCACTCGGAAACTTTACGTCTTTGACATTCCCTTCCTTTCAGCAGCGCGGCTGCGGGACAGCCACACGAACTAGCCCAAGTGTCCAGGCACTGTGGGCGTCAGGCAGGGCCGCCATCAGTGAAATGAAAGGACATCGCACGCCAGGAAAGAAAGGTTATATAAAGCCTCCTTCAGAGCGCCGCCGGTGACGCTGATGGGAGACCAAACAGCCTGTCACTGCTGCTTGATGAGAGCCAAAATCAGCTCAACAGCTTCTGTTTTGCTGGTAAATGTCTGTGTTGATACTGGTAGTAGGAGGGGACCCTAGGAAACAACTGGGTTTGTATCATGAAATTTTTAAAAAAACCTAATATAATTTAAAAATCAATTTTAAAAAAATGCTTAAGAAAGATACCTGTCTATACATTAAAAAAGACAACAAGTTTCTTAAGAGTCAGGCCACCACCCTGCAACATTTACACACACACAGACATGTGTATGTGTAGATATTTATATATTTTATAGATCACATACATGTATATATCATGGAGAGACACATATACACACATACATTGCTTCAATCTCTCAGCCAAGTTCGCCCCCTGCCCCCATCTCCACCCTTTCCCCCCTTTCCCTCTGACTCTGGAAGAACGTGATGGTATATGCAACCCGCCAAGTCTATCTGTCATTAGAGAGACTGAGGGGAGTGGTCCTGGAGGGGACATGAGACCGAATATCATCCACAGCCACGAGGCATCTAAGCACTCCTGCCACACGTCATCAGTGAAGGTGAGCTCTGTGCCCTTGTCGATTACACCATCTCGTGCCTTCCAAAAGCCTTCTCTGGCTCCATTTTGGAAAGTACAAGAACAAGGCCTGGATGGCTTTGGTTTTAGAACATCAGCTTCTTCTCATTTTGCCTGGGCTTTATGCAGCCAGATTACATCAATCTAATTAAATCCACTTATATCCTGCAATTTTCTCATTTAAATTTACCTTGAAGACAACAGAAGCCATTTAAAAAAAGAGAATCGTGTACCAAAACACTTTTTATCGTCTTTTCTATTTAAACCCATGCTTCCTTTCAGTGACTAAGTGCTTACAGACAGTTCCAGACACAACGTGTCGCTATTTTAAATGGCATCCAGGTTATTATCTTTTACTTCCATTGAGCTCCCCTGAAGCACACGCTTCTCTGTAGGTCACATTCACCCAATGTATCGCTCTCAGAAATGTGGTCAGTTCTACAGCTAGCACTTCTGACCCAATTCACAGAGAGAAGGAAGAGGGAGAGAGTGAAGGAGGGAAAGGGAGAGCAGGAGAGAGGGAGGGAGGGAGGGAGGGAGAATGTCAAAAAATCAGAAGATGTAAAGTCAGGAATACTTAGCCACTTAAAAACAAAAACAAAACCAAAAGAATGGCTAACCTTTATATAGTGCTCAAAGGTTTGCAGAGTGCTCGATTAAACCCACAACATCACAACTGCCTCTTCCTGAAACTCCTCCTGACTTACCTTTAACACCTGAAAGAAGTGACAATTTGTTCCCTCCTGACATGTGGCCCCCAGTGAGAATTTATGTAGGAGAATTCCTAACAAGGGAATTGGTGTCTGTTTCTGGGGAAGACAGGAGCCTCTCTAAAATTAGGCAGACATCCATGGAAATTAAAAATACAACTCACTTTCAAGTTCTCATATAAGGTCAATCACCCATTTGCTCTTAGGTGGGGACCATCTGGAGCCCCTAAGATGGAAAGCCTACAGAAGCAAAAGACCTTTAGGAGCAAGGAAATCAGAAGCTGCTCCAGCTGCCTCTCACATCCAAACTCCTTGGGATCCTCCCTGGAGGTGGTGAAGCAGGGAAGCCTGATGGCTAATGATTGCCATATACTTGACTGGTCTGCCCTTTCCATGAAGACCACTAGGTTGCCCTGAATCTAAGAAGTCACTGTTTCATGAGGAAACACCAAGAAAAGGCTGCCACCTGTCATCAAACAGAGGCATGTGATAGGTACCTACCAATGGCCCCAACACAGCATCGCCAAGCAAGCGCTTACCAAACATTCACCAAGGCAGACCATTTACTGAAGGAGAAACCCAGTTTACTCAACAACTCAAGAAGAGGTGGGTGGGGGAAAGAACATGGAAAACATAAGGAAAATCTCACCTGGGCACATCTGGCGGGTGCATTCTTCTGCCCCATCATCATAACTTCCAGCTAAAGTACTCAGAAACCATACCAGCACTGGGCTGTGCTACAGAGCATCGAAGCCCCAGGTAGGCACATTTTTCACTTCTTTAAAGGGCGAGGATATGGGTTCTACAAATGTGGCTCCATCCTTGGGCACAAATACCCACTGGAGTGTCCAGAGTAACTCTGGTTGCTCAGGGTGACCTGAGAAGGTCTGGGCTGGGACATCCCACTGCTTAGTCTGGAGTAGAGTTCCTTGAGTTATAAAGAACATGTGCCCATACACGTGTGTTTGTCTGCATTTCAGAGCCAGATGAAAAGGATTTTTAATCATTAATCCATTCCCCCCTTGCTTTAAAGCAGCACACCTATTACTACAGACACATAAAGGGCACTTATAAAGCACCTACTATGTGCCAAATGTTTGTGTAGAAACGCAAAGTAAAGCAAAAGCAGGCCCTGCCCTCAGAGGGCTCACAGTCCTAGGAGGCAACGCTAGGTATGAACAAGAGATATCCATATTGAGAAGGGCACCAAGGCCAAAGCCCAGCAGGAGGGACCGAGGAGTCCTGGAGAAGGCGGCATGGAGGCTGAGTACTGAAGGAGGATAGGTGGGAGGGAAAGCCTTCCAGGCACCGAAGATGGGCAATGCAAAGACCTGGTGATGGGAAATGGAGTGTGGCATGCTAGAACAGTAAGTAACCTGGTGCTGACAGACTGCAGAGAGTGTAAGAAGACTGGAAAGACAGCTTTGCATGGCAAAAGTTCTTTAAATTGCATCTGAGAGGGGACAGGAAGCACCAGCGGGGTTCATCAAGGTGGGGTGTGCCACACACCCACACAGCAAGGCAAGGCCTGAGCAGGCGCTGCGAGGCGGTCTTTGCACAGGGCCATCCTGTCCACCTTGCCCTTTTCTCTGTTCTCCTCTACCTGCCAAGCTCCTGAGGCCGGGCCAGATGGGCACCTGCTGTGGATGGAAACATCAGAGCGTGGTAAGGACTTTTGGGGGATGTAAGAATCCCTGGCTCAGGCTGAAATCCTGCACCTCCAGGCACGATGAAATCCCTGGGCAGTGAACACCTGATCATGTGGGTGTGAATGATCCACTGGCTGCCCGCTCTGCCCCAGGAAGCCCCATCTGAGCCTCCTCCTCCTGTTGTCAGCCAGGCTCAGGGAAAACTGATAAATTTACCTAAGCAGACCCAAAATATAATCAGAGTGAAAAAGATGCTGATGACTGGGGGGAGGAGGGGGGGAGGGTACCGCCCACTCCTAAGGCAAACCCCAGGCTATGGCCTGCACTGGCCTAGATAAGGGAGGGTGCAGGGCAGGCCCCTGGACATCCCCAGACCCTTCCAGTCCTGTTCACGCGGTCACCAATGACCTGGAAGGAGACTTAGGGGGCATTTTTAACTTGCATTCGTTCTTATCTGGGCATGAGGTCATCGACGTTCCTCCTTCCCCCATAAAAGTTCTTTAATGTGGACAGGGATTGTTTCTATTTTATCAAGCACAGAACCTGGCACACGTAGGAATTTAATAAATGCATGTTCATGAACTGAATGACACAAAGTTGGGGAAAATGGGCCGAGTCAAAGAAGATGAAATTGAATAGGGATACACATAAAGTCTTATACCTTAACTCTTTTTTAAAAGCAAGTGAATAGTTGTAGGATAGTCAGTCAACAAACACCTATTACTAATAACACTAACAACGAGGCCACTACATGATGCAGTGGATGGAACGTAGATGTAGAATCAGGATGACCCGAGTTCAAATCCGGCCTCAGACATGTGCTAGCTGTGTGACCCTGGGCCAGTCACTGAACCTGTTTACCTCAGCTTCTTCAACTGTAAAATGAGATTAATAACAGCATCTATGTCCCAAGGCTGTTATGAGAATCAAATGAGATAATAATATCTGTAAAGTGCTTAGCATGGCACTGAGCTGGCAATCAGCAAACACTTCTTTCCTCCCACTCCCTCCCTCCCTGCCTCCACTGATAAAGTGTCTTAAAGCACTTTCTGTGTTATCTCATTTGACCATCAAAACAACCAAGAAGCAGATGCTATTTTCATTCTCATCACTCATTCATTTTACAGATGAGGAAACTGAGGGTAAGAAAATTTCAAAGACTCCTCACCTTAACCTGCTTATTTCTGTCTCCCCTCCCCTCTGGGCATACCCTGATAGCTCTTAGGCTCGGGCTGTTAAACATTCAAAGCCCTTCCCACACAACTGTCTCTGGCCCACTCCGTGGTCTTCCTTACCCACTGAAGCTTGGGTCAGGGGGAGCTTGTTTCTGGTTATGAGAGACTGGAGGTTTCTAAATGGCTGTAGCGTCAGAACAACTGATGATTTAGGGGTTGCTTAGTTAGCACTCAACATATATACAAAAGGGGAACTCATGCCTTCCTCTGAATGTCTTGGTTCCAAAGTGGAAGGGGTGACTTTGAGTGGTACCTTCAAGAGCCAGGTGGGGAAAGGCCAGCTACCCTGTCTCCCGCCTGGCCACAGTGGCTGTGGACAAACACATTTCTCTCCCTTTCTCCCCTTCCTTTCTTTCCTCCTCCTTCTTTTTCCTTTTCTTTCTCTGTCTCTGTCTCCCCCTCTCTCGATCTTAGGTAAACAAGCATTCAAGAATGAAAACACCCAGATAACCTGGTGAGATCTGAGGTCCCACCAGAAGTGTGTGTCATCACATTCAGAGTTCACCCTCATCCTGGTTGCGCCTTTGGCTTTCTATATTTTAGCAGTCTGTCTCAGTACAGTCTCACCCTGGAAATTCCCTCAGAGTTGGTGGTCTCCTCACCCTGCAACATTCAGCATCCTTCTCATGCCAGAGGACCCTTCCACCAGGCCAGCTCCCTTCTCCAACTGGAGAGTTTCTTCCAGGGTCTCCATTTGGGGGAAAGGCTACCCTTTATTCCCCTCCTAATTCTGTTTCTAATTTTCTGGACTTCTTCATCAAGACTCAGCTGGTACCACTTCACCCCCCCCCCCTACTCTCTGACTCCCCTTTGTGTGCTGTCTTTTCTCATTATACTGTAAGCCCCATGATGGCAGGGCTGAAACTGTCTTTCTTTTTGTTTGTGTATGTATGCCCAGGGCCTGCCATGTAATAAACACTTAATAAATGCTTGTTGCCTGTCAATGACAGCCACCAGTGTCAGTGGCTAAAGACAGTATCTGTATTGGGAATAAAGAGACACTGAGAACAAACTGGAGTAGACCTAGAGTCACTCAAAGAAATCTGACCCCTGGCACTGGAGTCAGCTATGGACTCAGGAAAGGCCCTCCAAGTCATCAAGGGCACTTCTGCCACCGATGAAATCTACACATGTGCCTTATTACCACTGTGCCTAAGTCTGAGCTCACTCTTCCTATGGATTTGTATTTATTTGTAATAGGGTGCTGCTGATTTTTGCAAAGTTCTGTATTTTTCTTCAAAAATACCTTTTTCAGAAATATCTTTTCTAAAATAAAATGATATTCTGGCTCATGACTGTGGGCAAGACACAATCTCTATGACGCTCAGTTTACTCACCTGCAAAATGTGTACGTTACAGTCAAACAAAATATTTTCATTTGTGCTTATCTCTAGGGCTTAACATATTTAATTAATGCTGTTCATTTATTGAGAGAGACTTAATTCCATTTCTTTTCTTCTTGTTGTTTTTTAGTCATACGTTAGTTGTATCCAACACTTCATGACTCTTTTTGGAGTTTTCTTGGCAAAGATACTGGAAGAGGTTGCCATTTCCTTCCTCAGCTCATGTTACACAAAAGGAAACTGAGGCAGAGTTAAGTGACTTGTTCAGGGTCACACAGCTAGCAAGTTTCTGGAGCTGGATTTGAACTCAGGAAGAGAAGTCTTCCAGGCCTGTCACTATCCACTGTGCCATCTAGCTACCACAATTCCATTTCTACCTAGCTCAAATCAGATGATATGTATGTAAAGTTCACTGAAAACACATTGCAACATAATATGAGTATCAATGATTATTTTACAAAAATGAAATAACGTAATTAATTTCATCTAAATGAAAAGACTGACATATATATAGATCGATGGATGGATGTTACATTGTAATCTCAGTAGACAAGGGTCCAGGAAACTCAATAAGAGAGCCAAAGGATTTCTGCTGTCCCAAGTTCAAGGGTATCAGGGAGATTTTTCTAACAGGATAATATTCCTAAAGATTAAAAAATAATCACTTTCATCTCCTCAGTCAAAGCCCTCACCAGTATGGACAAACCCCTAAGTTTTTATCACTTGAAAAGAAGGAGAGGGAAAACAAATGTGAAAGAATTTGCCTTAAAACAGCACAAAGACCTTCCCTAATCTAGCTCCATCCCCCATTGTTGCCAACATGATTCTCCACTCTTGCCAGGCCAGTCTTCCCACCAACAGCCTCCAAAATCATCACCATTCCCCTCCATGTGCCTCTGACACTGCTGCTCCTCCAAGTTGGAATGCCTCAAGCTAATATTTTGCCCCCATGGGCACATCCCATTTCAAGCCTTTAGGGCTACCTCAGGGCCATTCTTTCCATGACATCAACTCTTAGGACTGCCCAACAGCTTGTCCTTTGTTCTTGAAGAGGACCATGATGTCAGGAAAGTGATCTGAGGGAGGGGCTGTACAAGGTCACCAGCCTCACTCCCCTCCAGAGCCATCTGGGTCCAGGGCAAGACAGATCAGGATGAGTGGAGATGGCCCAGGATGCAGGGGGAGACCTCAGCCTTTTAAAGCTAAGGTCTTTCTCAGGTCTCAGTCTGTCTGAGGTAAGATGCACCCATTCAGTGATTAAGGCTATGTAAGAAATGAGGCAAAAGAGGCCTCTTTGACCTAGTCTAATAATAATAATAACAACAACAACAGTAATAATAATAAATCTGGGAGGTGAAGAACTTCAGGGTTCTGGCCAAAACAGAAACAACTGCTAGTTACATTCACACTGGGCCATCACAGCACAAACAAAGACCAAGGGAGGCATGGGCTAAGACCTTTTGTTGGCCAATCAATGAGAGAGGGGGGTGATTTAGCTTTTCAGGTATGGTCCTTAAAAAAGAAATCTAGTCCGTAAAACCCAAGCTATCTTGTGGGTTTCAGAGATCAAAATTCATATTCTTTTGGGCAAAGTACCCACAGGTAAGGGTATGATACCTATGTGGACAGAGGAAGAGGAAGGAGAGGAAGGGAGAGAGGAAGGAAGGAAGCTGAGTTGCCCAACTGAGTGAATTGCCCAGCTGGGTGCCCCATGGGGTAGCTACTCCTCACAGATCATTGTCTGTCCTTCCTTCCTGAAGAGGACCATGATATCAGTATGTACCTCTGGAAGGGGGTAGTACGGACCAGATGAGCCCTGAAGTCCCTCCCAATTCAAAGACTGACACTAAATATATTTCCTTGAGGTTCAGGGTCCAATAGCACATGGGGTCTGCTTTGAGTTCTTGGTGCCACTCGGATGGATGTGCACGATGTGACAGGCACATGCCTCTTTGGGGGCAAGGCCTTCCAAGTCCTTGGTTTATTATCTCAACATTAATTCAGACAGGGAAAAAGAAACCATAACCTCATGAAGTCGCTCCATGATTTCCTGATACCTCCCACTTCGCCCTCCATTAGATGTTACTATGACAGATAGCTTCAATTCCAGTTGAGTTTAATTATCTTCTCCATGCTGATGATTCTCAGATTTACATATCCGGCTCCATTCTCTCCCCACAGTTTGAGTTCTGTATCATCTGTCTGCTGGGCATTCCAAACTGGACAGCCCATAGTTATCTCAAACTCAACATGTCCACATTCTCTTCCCCCCCCAACCCCCAATTTCTGTCCACCAGCCTTCCAGCCCTGTGATTTGCAATCCCTCACTCTCACCTGACACATTCAATCAAGTACCAGATTTTGTCATTTCTACCTAGACAATACTTCTCCTATCCTTTTCCTTCTCCCCACTCGCACAATCACTACCCTGATACAGTTCCTCCTGCCTTTTAACTGCTCCTTCTGTCTCTCTCTCCCACTTCTCCAATGCATCCTCCTCTTGACGGCCAAAATGACGTTCCTATGGTCCAGGTCTGATGACGTCTTTCTTCCTCACCAGATAAACTCCAGTGGCTTCCCTCTTATTTCATGGATCAAATACAAGCTCCTGTGTTGGACATTTTAAGCCTTTCACAAGCTAGACCCAACGTACCTCGCCAGTCTAATGACACATTATTCTCCTTCACACAGACTACTGTCCATCCAGACTGACTTTGCTGTTCCAACTCTCAACTCTGCTCCTCCTGCCTCTGACCACCTTTTAGAATTTTTGGCTTTTGGAAAGACTTGGCCTACATACCCTGCTGCACGAGGGCTTCCTTCATTTCCCAGCCACTAAGGCACTCTTCCCAAATGTACCTCTTGTCTACTTTGAATATCTTTTATTTATATTATATTTATATAGTATTTGTAAATCTTATTTATATATAAATGTATAACATGTATCTAATATATATGATATGATATATGTGATACATGACATGCTATGACATGCTATAATATAATTAATATATTATAATATAATATAATATGTTTTCTCCTCTAATAGAATAGAAACCCCCTGAGGGTAAGTTATTGCACACCTGAATTTACATTTCTTTCCATTGCTTAGTGCAGATCCTGGCACATAATAAGTACTGGATAAATGCTGGCTGACTGATTGACTGTGTGACCTTAGGCACCTTATCTACTCTCTCTGGGCCTCAGTTTCCTCACATGTAAAACACAGGGGTTGGGCTAGCTGGTTTATAAGGTCCCTTGAATCGACTTTCCCAAGGTCCTGCAAGCTAATAAATGGAAGGACCAGAATTCCAACCTGGCTCTTCTGCGCTCTCTCTAAATACAACCAAACTCACTAGAAGACTGAATTAAGCCACTTTTTATTTGCTCTTCTATTTCTTGAGAAAGACAGATCACAAGGAGTTGATTCTCTTGGATGGTGAAAGTTGGCAGCCCAAAATATTTAGGGTGTGTTCTGGGGTCGCTTCTCATTCGGTCCCATCTCCAACACCTCTGACATTCACAAGGCGGTGAGGTACCTAGGTCACTCCACCCACAAACCTCTTCTGTGTTTATCACCTTTTCCAAAATATGGACAGAGGGATCCCTTGTGCCGGAAACACCTCTACACCATACCTGCCAAGTGGTTTTCCAGCATCCTTGATATGGAGCTAAAATGGGCCTCAAACTCAACAAGAGAAAATCTCCTCATTTTACAGAAGCCCCAGTGGAGGGAGTCCCTTGCCTGGGCTTACAGGGCTGGTATGAGTCTGAGGCAGACTGTGAAGCACTCAGGACGTCCCGATTCCATCTCTGATGCTCTATATACTAGAACACGGTGCCTCTACCTGAGGCTCTTACTGCCAGGGAGCCTTCCCAAGGCAGCCCATTCAGTCTTGGACAGCTCTGGATGAGAAGCTGCTGCTTTGTTTGTCATAAAGCAAATCTAGCTATATGGCTCTCTAAGGTAGGAAGGATTGCAGCCCAGGCCTGGAGCTGGACTGTGCATCCCAAAGATGCCTGAACTATGTTCATCACCAGAGGAGCTGAGGCCAAGAGATAATGAACAATTTTGGGCCAGATGCCAAGGGACAGGAGGGCATCAAGCGAGGGCAGAGGAAGCGGTATGACAATGAAACCAGGGGCCTAATTCAGATGATGAAACTTCTCGCCCACCACCCACTGGCTCAAGGGGTTTGTGTTATCATCTTCTGAGTTTGAGTTATTGTCAACTCAAAGGCATTTTAAAATCCAGAGTAAAAAGCTGGGCCCAGCAACAAAGATTAGCAAAGGAGTTGAGGGTGTCCATGGGGGAATGAATCACAGGATATAAATACCTGCTGTCGACTTTGTGTGAATCGCCTTTAGCCAGAGAAGAAATAAGGATAGACTGGGAGTGGAGGGGTCTGGGCCCACGTACTGGCCCTGATGCCTAGCTGCTGCGTGATCCAGGGCACGGGAGATCCCTTCTGGGCCTCAATTTCAGACTCTCAGACCCTTAGAGGCCACTTAGTGCAGCCTGTCCCCAACAAGTCACCTTATCTGTCAAAAAGGGGCTAGATGAGCTAAGAATACCTAACGTTGGCATCATTTTAGTTTTCTAAGTACTTTCACTCATTCTTTTGCAACTGGTCTTCACAACCTAAATCTAGGTAGACATTATTATTCCCACTTTATAGACAAGGAAATGGAGGCTCTAGGACAAGGGGTTCTTAACCGGGGCAGGGGGGAGGGGTGGTCCATGAAGTTAAAAAAAAATCCTGATATTGATATTTCAGTAAATCTGTTTCCTTTGTGTCTTATTTTATATATTTAAAGAGAAGATTCTAAGAAGGAGTCCCTGGGATTTACCTGCCTGCCTGCCTTCCCAAGGGACCCTTGATAGAAACAAGGAGAATAATCCCTGCTCCAGGAGATCCCAGGACACATGCAAGGTCAACAAAATTAGGAAAAGCTTCTTCTCAGTGGTTCCAAGATGGCACAGGTCTTCTGATGGCCAATCCAGTCAGTCATCCTTCCACTACCCCACACTGACTCTCAAAGGCATATTATCTCTTAGTTACAAGAGTCTTTGGCTTCATAGGTTTATAAATCTGTTAAAAAACTACGACTGAGAACAATCATCTTCAATAAAGCACAGCAGGCACTAGAGAAGATACAAAAAGAATGAGGAGGTAAACAGACCTTGATGTCTAGCAGGGGGAGATATACTTTATGTTTATGCCTCAGCAAGGCTGTAATATTATTTTTTAAATAATTTCAGTGGAGATTGGAATAAAAGAAGATGCTCGGGAAAGGTACTTGCTAAATGAGGGCGGGTAGGAAAAGTCACTAATTCCTTGGGATTTCTTGGAAGGCTTCCTGGAAGAGACAAATTTGAGCTGGGCCTTGAACCATAAAGGAAGCGATGGTGAGTGTGTGTGTGTGTGTGTGTGTGTGTGTGTGTGTGTGTGTGTGTGTGTGTGGGTGTGGGTGTGGGTGTATGTTGTTTAAAGTATGAAGACTCCAGGACCTAAGACGATGCAATGAAATGGAGTTCTGTGTCCAGATCCTGTATGTGTCAAGCTTCATTCCATACAGAGAAACAGACCCACTGAAAACCTGGAAGAGAGGGCCTGTCCAAGTTGGACAAAACTTGGATTTAAGACTTTTAAAATGGAGAAGAAGAGAGCAAACCATCTCATTTTAACAACACTTTTAGAAAGCTGAAGTAGAATGAATTAGGTTAATAAATATTCCTCTATTTTCAGCTCAAACTTTTAAAAACTCATTTCGGTGTTTTTAAAATAGCTGTTAACTCAAAGGTATTTGGTAGTAACTTAATTGCTTAACTCCCTGGTTTTAAACTTGGGAATCTTTTAATTAACTATGCAGCGTTTTATCACCTTGAAACAAATCCCTCTTCAGGGATGTCATGGAGGGGATTCGTTCTTCATGGAGGGGATGAAGCAGACATCCTCTAGGGTCCCCTTCTCCACCATGGAAGGACTGATTCTATTAGACTTACTTCTATGCTTGCTGATCAGCAAATAAACCATTCTGTGCAGAGAGGAAAGTGGGCTTAAACAAACATAGGAGCCAGAGCACTTTGAGGATACAGCCCTTACAAATGAGGGAGCATGGCTTGATAACCCAAGGAGTAGAACTCAAGCCAGAGATCTGGGTTCAAGTCTAGAATCGACCTTTTATTTACCAGCCAGGTGATCTCAGGATCACTTATCTTCCTCATCTGTCAACAAGAGACACTGGACAAGAGGATCCCTAAGGCTTTTCCCAATACAGAAGGAAGAAGAAAGATCAAAGAAAGGATTAGACCAGTGCCTTGGGGTTGGTTGGGGCAATGATCCCAGACAACAGAGAGAAGGCAGAGTGGCTGGTTTCTAATTTTGCCCCTCTTTTATCAGAAAAGCAGAATCACTTTTGCCCTGAAAATGACAAAAGAAAAATTGCTAAGAGGACTGATACCCAAGAAACATCAGAAAGAACCCAGTTAGAACACCTTGAGGAATCTGAGTCACTTCACCAACATGAACTATTTCGTCAGATACATTATGAATGCAGATGTGACCTCCAATGCACTATAATCACTGAAAGAAGATGGTGAAAGGATTGTGCAAAATAGGAGAAGGGTAATAACACAAATTTTCAAGAAAGAGAACAGAATTGTGAGTCTTCAATGTATAAGCTTGACTTTAATTCTTTGGAAAAGTCCAAAAAGGGTCATTAAAGAGATGGTCAGTGAACATTTAGAACAGGAGGCAGTATTCACAAAGAGCCTTCACAGCTATGCCCCGCTGACCTTCATTCCTTTTTTTTGACAGTTACTGAACTAAGAGATTAAAGAAATTCTATGGAAAGAGTGAACAGTGACTCAATCAAGCATTTGATAAAACTTCTACTTCTATTTTGGTGGAATAAGATGGAGAGATACAAGCTAGATGCTATCCCAATCCAATGTATTTGAGAATTGATGAGTAATGTTTTAATGTTTCAATGTTACCCTGGCAACAGGTCTTGAGAGGTGTTTCCCAGGGATCTGTGCCTGGCCCTGTGCTGTTTAATGCTTTTTATCCAGGAGTTGAATAAAGGCAGCTGGTATGTTTATCTAATTTGCAGATGACACAAAGCAGGGACGACAAACATAGTGGATGAGTTCAAGTTCAAGAAGAACTTGACAGGCTAGAGTGTCAGGCTGAATCCAACAAGATGAAATTCAAGAGGGGTTAATATACAGTCTTGTACTAGAGTTCAGAAAATCAGCTTCACAAACATAAGATGAGGGAGGCATGGATAAACAGTAGTTTGAAGGAGACCAGAGCATTGCAGTGGACTGCAAGCCCAATATGAGTCAGCAGCATGACAGGGCGGCCAAAAGACCTAATGTGATTGGGGATGCATTAAGGAAGGAATGGTTTCCAGGATCAGGGAGATCGAAGTCCCATTCTGCCTTATCTGACATTCTATATTCAGCTCTGAGTCACATGGCTTGAGGGCATGGGTAAGTTGGAGAGTCCAGAAGGACAACCATAATGGTAAAAGTCATAGGGGGATCTGTTGAAGGAACAGGGAATATTGACCCCGGAGAAGAGAAGATACCAGGGTAAGAGGGGGAAATGACCTCAGAGATGATATGGTTCAAACTTCTCATTTTATAGACGAGGAACCAAGGCCCCCAGAGAATTTAAATAACTGCCAAGGTCACACAGAGAGCTACCTTCAAGTATATGATGGACAGTCATAGGAAAGATAGATGAGACTTGCTTAGTCCCAAGGAAGAGAACTAGAAGCAACGGGCATCTATTTTCTAAAGGCAGATTTAGGATCAATGTCAAGGACAACTTCCCACGAATTAGGGCTGTCTAGTCACCTCTTGGGAGGTGATGGGTTCTCCCTCCCTGGAGGTCTTACAGCAGAGTTGAGATGATTACTTATCAGGCACATTGTAAAGGGGGATTCCTTCTAGGACACTGGTTGGGCTGATTAGCTGGTGTGGTCCCTTCTCACCCCGAGAGTCTGCAATCCTCAGCTGGGACCTTCCTTGCTTGTTCTAAGGCCTCAGCTCTGAAAATTTAGCCTAGTCCAACATATGGCTGTTCTCAGAGGAGGAAGGTGTGTCACCTGTGTGTGGATGTACCTGAAAAGACAGATATTCTGAGCACCCAGTGCACACACAAACACGATTCTGGAACATGAGGATATAGCTACTAGTTCCATTTTTTTTTAAAGAAAAATAGCCAGCTGCTCTTTATATGCCAGTTCAGGGGGAGGGAGTTTGCTCTTAGACACATGTGGGCTTGGGTCCCCAGTGCAAGTCTCTTCTGAGAAGGCAGGGACAGGATTAAGGGTTTGGAGTGGGCTGCCCAAGACACCCTAAGGGGTATCTGTCAGCTCTTGAGTTCTACAATACAATTCTAGGCTGGGTACCAGACAAGAGGTACTTGAACTAGTGGGTCCGTGCCAGTCATCCTCCCTGGCTCCTCCATGATACAGCTCTAGCCGAGTTTTCCCACGTCCTGTGCTATACCCAGACACATATCCTTGGTATAATCCTATAATCACCATCTCCAAATATGGCTAAAGGGTGCTGAAGAGAAAGTCTGGGAGAGTCAGGAGTGTAGCAGGGAGAGGAATGAAGATATGGTTGGCCTAAGCATCCTTAAAATAGAGATTCTAGAAAGAACTAACCAAGTAGATAGAGAAGCTAGGCTGCAGGGGGTAGGGGGAGGATCCTTCCATTGCGTTAAGTCCAGGGAAGGAGAGAGTTTCCTGAGTGAAAAGATTTCTGTGGCAGAGTCAAGAATGTAGCCTGGAAAGTAATCATTTTTTTTCCTTTTTTCCTCCCTCCCTCCCTCCCTTCCTTCCTCCCTTCCTTCCTTCCTTCCTGCCTTCCTTCCTTCCTTCCTTCCTTCCTTCCTTCCTTCCTTCCTTCCTATCTTATCATGCCCTTTAAAAATCACAACTTTCTTTTAGATTTTATTTAAGGGGTGGGGGGATAAGCACACACAGAATCCATACACAGTTCTTGAGCCTGGTAGGTGGCTCTGATAGGCTGAGAAGGTCCCACACCAAGTGGGGAAGGCTTTGAGGCAGGGCCTGTCATCTGGCTAGGTTCCAGGACACTCATCCTTAGGCTACCTGCTTGGACACTTGCTTTTCAGCTCTCTCACATCTTGTGAACCACTACAGGCTGGCCGTACATAGGTTGCAATCTGCATTTAAAGCCCATGCTGATCAAATTATGGACTCTTTTAGGACTGGGCGATATGATACAAAAAATACACATGACTGAGAAGAATGGACAAAAAGGGGTAATACCAGTGAACATATATTTATGAAGCATTTTAAGATCTTCCTGTCTGAATCTAGGACGAAGGGTGCCTTTGAGATCTGGAAACCAAATATGATGTGGCAAGACCCTTATGAACAGACTCTAGATTGACGGTCCCTGTATATTTCTGGACACTGTAGCTAGAGTCTTAAACTGGGGACAGTTTATGAAAATAAGGGTACATCAAAGCCAAATTACATGTAGGGACAAAGTACTGACTTAAAATCGGAAAGGATAATGTTCTGAAGGAAAAAAAAAACCAATAGTAGGGATATAGAGGGAAATGTAAACCTAATTCTCTTGCTGTTAAAAATAATTTAATAAAAAAGAAATTTATGGAACAGTGAATAAGAAAACACAACTCCACAATCTGTTACTTACAAAAAACATCTAAAAAGCAAAGGTAAGCATAAATTCCAAGTTCAAAGCTGGAAAAATGATTATGCATCAGGTACTTCCAAAGAATTAGAAGTTGCAAGCATGCTATCAGAAGAAGCAAATATAAAAATTCATAATATCAAAAGAATAATCAATAAAATTAATTATGCTTAAAGGATCCATACACAATGAATCAATAATATCACTATTTAACTTATATGCACTAAATAGGATAGACTATAAATCCATAAATAAAATTTAACTGATAAAAGAGATAATACCACAATAGGAAGAAATTTTAATGCTTCTCCCTCAGAGCTAATAAATTCAACAGAAAGATAAACAAAAGATAAAATAGAGAACTGAACAAACTTTGAGAACTTAGAGCCAAAATAGCTGTGGTGCCTTCTGAATGGTACTGCTAAAGACTGCATATGTATATATGTGTACATGTATATGTATGTGTATATATATTTATACACACATACACACATATTTCTCAATATCAACCACATGACATTTTTAAAAATAAAAACTGACTGTATTAGGGCAGAGAAAATTATAAATAATAAAAAGCAAAATGCTAAATACATCCTTTATAGATCATAACGCAATTAAAAATAGCACTAAATTCAGAGAACACCAACAGAAGACGCAGGACTAAGTGGAACATTATTGTTGAAATCTTAAGTGACAAATGGGTTAAAGAACAAATTACAGATATAAAAGACAAATGATAATGATAACATACACAACATTCAGAAACGTAGCTCAAATAGTCCTCAGAGGAAAAATCATATTCCTAAGAATATACAGTAACAAAATAAAAACTCTTCAGAAGTCTTTTTACCTTCCTACCAAGGTGCCAGCTAACAAAACTATGAGGACAAAGAGACAGTGAGCTAAGCTAGGAACGTCCCAGGATGATCTCCAACTCCCATTAGATTTTTTTTGCTTTTCTTACAGCTCTTAGGAATAGTAAGTGCTTAATAAATGCTGGCTGAGTTAACTTAAATATAATGGATAAACCAGGGGAATCAAGTAAGAGCTGGATCCTGACCAGACTCAAATAATTTTAGACAAAACTAAGGAATATGTCTAAAAGAAATATATTTGGTGCCTACTTCTCCCTCATATTTATTTATTCCTTTGTGGTAGAATTCTGAGTTTATGTGATGTACTTACTTTAAGTCAGAAGCAGGAAGGGGATCAGAAAATGAAATTCACGAGTAAGGGGACCAGCTGTCAACCATACCTGAAATGCACTCTTTCCTTACCTCTTCTTCCCAGAGTCCTTCTCTCTTTAAGACATAGCTCAGGAGCTGGGTTGGTGCAGTGTAGTCACAGTAAAGTCAGTAAGACCTGAGTTCAAATTCCATTCCAGACATTTATTCTTAGGGATATAATTTTTCCTCCAAGGACTACTCAAGCTGCATTTCTGAATTTCATGTATGTATCATGATCACTGCTTTCACAGTTAGTTTTCTATCTATAATTTCTTCTTTAACCTATCCATTACATAAAATTTTGCTAATAATTCTCTACTTCGGCCTGTATATTTTGTTGGTGCTTCCTGAATGGACTGCCATTTTAATTGCATTATGATCTATAAAGGATGTGTTTAACATTTTGCTTTTAAATATTTATTTGTAATTTTTCTGTGCCCCAATAGAGTCAATTTTTATATAAAACATCATGTGGTGGTACTGAGAAATATGTATATATATATATATATATAAAATATATATATTTACACACACATACATATATATATTCTTTCGTGGTACCATTCAGAAGGCACCACAAATAGCTTAGTAGCTGGCAAATAACTTAATTTCTCTCAGACTCAATTTCCCCGCATCTAAAATAGACACATAGCATCTATCTCGCAAGGCTGGCATGAGGACCAAATAAAGTAATACACAGATAGTACAGTATAAAGCTTGAAGCTCTAGACAAATGCTATAATTAGTCCTGCTGTCCCCCCAGCCACTAGGACTATCTCCCTTCCAAATGACGATGCATTTAGCTAATTTGAATCTATTTTTATTTATGTAGTTAATAAGTATATTATATTATAATAAAGTACAGTATATTACATTATTGCATGTAGCTGTCATTAGAACATAAATTACTGGACAAGAGGAGCTGGTTCTTTCTACTTCTCTCCCCAGCATCTACAATGGTGCTCTGCTCATAGGAGGGGCCTGTTAAGAGACTGACTGATGAGAAGGAGCCAATAAGGCCATGGAGGATGTGGCAGAGACTAGTGGGAATCATGGCTGTGTGCTGGACACTCGGACACCTGGGCCCTTAAGGACACTGGCTGAGTTGACATGCTGATGGACTCAACTTTGCTAAAGTTAATGATTCCTGAAAACTACTTCCAAAGGACACTGTTATCATTTTTATGTGGATTTATTCATTTTAAGAAGAGTGCTGCCTGGGGTAAGTCCTTTTTCCTATCTGGTCTTCATTTTCCTTATATTATAATAATAATGAATAATAACGCCAAATCTTTAAGGTTTGCAAAGTATTTTACAAATATTGTCTCAGGTGACCCTCACAACAACCACCCCAGGGAGATTAGGTGCTATAATTACTCCCATTTTACATAGGTGGAAATTGAGGCAAACAAAGGTTGGGTGATTTGCCCAGGGGCACACAGCTAGAAACTATCTTAAGGTAACATTTGAACTTGATCTCTTCCTTACTCCAGGCCCCTGCACCACTTCCATGTAAAACCACTAAATGAGCAGACTGGAGTAGATTATTAAAAGTGGTCTCTTCCAGGTGCATGAGGGCATAAGACTTCCATAGTAAAAATGAACTAATACATTAATAAGATTTAAAATGTACAGAATCGCAGACAGAGCCAAAGGGAAGGGACCTAAGAAATCATCCAGCCTAATTTTCTAGGGCCCTGTCTAAGACTCAGGCTTTCTGCCTCTCAGTCCCTTTCACCCCCACCACAAAGAGACCTGGGCTGTGATCACAGTTCTTGCACAGACTGTCACATGTGACTCTGAGGGGGTCACAGTTTCCTCCTCTTTAAAAAGGGGGTGATAACACTTTGCACCTGACTCTTAGAATTTTACAGATAGCTATCTGGGAATTTGGAGGTGCTCTTATTTTGGGAGGGAAAGGAGGATGAAAGATAATTATTGAAGAAAATCACAGATTTCTGGAATAGACCTTAGAGACCCTCCACTAAAACCACTCTCATTTTAAAGACAAGGAAACTGAGGGGGGTGAATGACTTGTCCAAGGTCATATGTAGGGACAAAGTGGCAGAAGTGGTATTTGAACCTGGGTTGTGACTCCAAATCCAAGGTTCTACCTATGATTACTAGCTGGCCTTTCCTCAGGCTACTGAACCCCAACAGCCATTGGGGGCCTTGATAAACGGTCCTGAAAAGCTCATTTCTTTCCTTAAACAATTAAAAACAAAAAGAGACACAAATTGGGGAATACTGACTGAGACAGAACAATCATCCTGTCTTTTATCAGCTCTATCACGATAAAGATGTCACAATTTCACTTCTGTTTCAAGACCAACTCCCCGTCCTAGGGAGGAACGGGCTTCCCCAGGAGGTGGTGGGCTCCCCCTCTCTGAGCGTCTTCCTGGGGGGATCCTTATTCAGCTGTACTGTGTTCTCTCCCAGCTCAGAGATCAGTGAAGCCTTTTCAAACGCCAGGACACGGTGGGTCCCAATCAAGGCTTGCTCACAGAATGAACAACGGCAGGGGTTCAAAATGGAAACCAGTCATTAGAAGTGCTCACAATGGCTTCCCATCAGGGACTCTCAAGCTGAATAGCTGAGTTTCCAGAAGTGGACACAGTGGACGGTTACATCTTCCCAAGTGAGCCACGTCGATGATTGAAGATGGAAGCCGTCTCTGCCCCATGGCCTTGGCCATTCTATGGAATGACAAGAGACCAGTGTCTCTTAGTGCAGTCTCTGGATGAAACTCAATATGAATGTGATCCAGGCCTAGGGAGGCCCTTGGGGGGCCATCAGCTCCAAACCTTTAATCAGAGCATGAATCCCTCGGTGACATTGGCAGCAGGAGGCTGTTGAGAATCTACTCCATCACCTGTGGTGACAGGGAACTCACTACTTACTGAGTCAGCCCAATCTGGGATAGCTCTAATTGTCAGGGTACTCTTCCATGTACTGAGCTGAAACCGGCCTCTCTGGACCTTCCCATGCAGTCTAAGAAGCACCTTCTCATCCAGGCTGTGTCTCTTCCCCAAATAGAAGAATTTCTACTTCTCAGAGAAGAGCTAATTCTCTAAAGGTAAGAAAACGGATTTACAACTTGGGAGAAATTCTTCACAGTGACCTCAAAGCATGCCAGAAGCTAGAAAGGGCCTCAGGGATCTCCTCCGTCCAAACTAGGATCCGAAGGGAGGAATTAGACTTTGCAGGGTCACACACCAAGCCCCTAGGTCTCTTGATCCCCTGGCCAGGGAACCCCAGCCTTCTCCTTATTAAAAGAAATAAATCTGAAGAACCATAATTGGTGCATTATATAATTAGCAGTATCCTCAAACCATGCTCACAGAAATCTACAAAGGAAATAGGACATCAGGCTTTTTGGTTCATGCTGGACATGTCATGGGGCACGTCAGAGTGGCTTCGTCATGGACAGGTCATGGAGACTGACCTCATTTCCTGTTTTGACAGGATTACTAAATTGGCCAGTGAGGGGAATGCTATAAAGATCATTTACTTAGATTAGTGAAGCTTTTGTTATTTTTCCTTTTTTAAAAAAAAAATTCCATTTTCTTTATTATTAGCTATTTTTTAAACATTCTTTTTATTTATTTGGAGTTCCAAATTCCTCCCTTCCCCATACATTGAAAAAGGCAATTCATGTGATACCTATTATATATGTGAAGTCATGGAAAACATATCTTCTATTATCAGCTGCGTTCAACAAAGCTTTTGAATAAAGTGTCTCAAACTGTTCTTGGAAAGAAGGTGGAGACAAGAATTTCATTAAATGGATTCTGACCTGGTTGGATGGCTGCACTCAAAAGAGCCAGTGTTACTGGGTCAATGTCAGAATGGAAGGAGGTGCCCAAGGGATCTGTGCCTGGCCCTGGGTGTTTCACATCTTTATCATCCATGTGGATAAAGGCATCCAATTTACGGAGCTGAGGGGGCAGCCAATATAGCCAATGACCAACCAAGAGCCCCCAAACCTGACAGTCTAACGCACTGGGCAGAAGCCAAGAACATAATACTTAAT
The DNA here is from genome assembly GCF_028583685.1 of Petaurus breviceps papuanus. Lineage (NCBI taxonomy): Eukaryota > Metazoa > Chordata > Mammalia > Diprotodontia > Petauridae > Petaurus > Petaurus breviceps. Next base: position 25,894,831 of record NW_027185852.1, read on the forward strand.
ACCGATAAATGTAAAGTCTTAAACTTGGATTCAAAAAATCAACTTCCCAGAAGAGGGAAGAAGTGTGGATGGACAGCAACTCTTGTGAAAACTATGAGCCAGTAGAAGACGGTGGCCACCGACAAACCTCACAGGCTTCTGGGCGACATTAAAACAGAGGCATAGCTTTTGGAAGGAGGCAGCTTGGTGATACAATGGAAACTGCGCCAGGTCCGGAGTCAGGAAGACCTGAGTTCAAATCTGGCCTCAGATTTTACTAGCTGTATGTCCCTGGGCAAGCCACTTATCCATGTGAGACTCAGTTTCCTCATCTGTAAAATGAGCTGGAGAAGGAAATGGCAAACCACTCCAGGATCTTTGCCAAGAAAACCCCAGATGGGGCCAGGAAGAGCTGGACAGGACGGAAACAACAGAACTTTGGGAAACAGGAAATCAATCAATTAAAAAAGGACTTATCATTATTATGCCTACTATGTGCCAGGTCATGGGGATACAAGTACAAAGACTGCAACAATTCCTACTTACAAGGAACTTACATTCTAATGGGAGAAACAAGTGTCTACACACACTAACAGACACACATGCACGAACACACACTCACAGACATGCATGCACGAATGCACACAGACACACACACATACTGACACACTCACGCGCGCACACCAATGGCCTGGGGGCTGCTAATTATGACAGTCTGGTGTTTGGTCCTAAATTGCTGCATGCCACCGCTCAGGGAACCAGAAGCATCTTCTGGTGGACAGACAGTGTCCTGGGCAGCCCTGGGGGAGCAGCTCTACTCTGAGAAATCTCAAAGCCCTCCCATACCATGACTCAAACAGCATCCTAATTAAGCTCCCTGATGGATCCACTAACCAGTTTTTCCAATGCACAAAGGAAAAGTCTTTCATTCCAGACCGGAATATGAAATTCAGTAAGACCAGCCTGGACCAGATATGCAGGGGCTTAATCAGATCAGCCCAAATATAAGTAATATTTAGGATGGAAGGCTGAGATGATGCTCAGCTGTCCAAGTTGGAATTGATGTAGATTATAGAACAAAAGGCCAGAGAAACAGGCCCAAGAGCAGAGCCCCCAGAGCAGAGCCCCCAGGAGCAGAGCCCCCAGGGTGGAGCCCTCAGGGAAGCCTGGGTTTGAGTCCTTGCTAAGTTGTCATACCTCTGACTATGGGCCTATGACTGTGGGCAAGTCACATACAGTCCTTGTGTCCTTGGTTCTAACCTTCATCTGTAAAAGAAGGCCTCCGAGTTACATTTGTTACCCTCAAAAACTCTGCCCAGGTTGGGCTGGCCTTGGGCCAGCTGACAATCATCAGCTTCCCTTTAAAATGGGGCAGTAGACAGAGGGCTAGCTATGGCACCCAGGGGCCCTCTGAGTCTCAGTTTCCTCATCTTTAAAAGGGAGATAACCCTTGTCTCACAAGGCTGTTATGAGTAGCAAATGAGTTTACATATGTAATAGCATTCTATAAATCCTAGTTATCATCATCACTGTCAATAAAAATAATAAAACCTTGGGAAAGACTCTGCTCAAGTCTCCTCTGACACTTCCCTACTGTGGGGAGGGCACCTAGGTTCTGCCAGCTGGAGGTGGGAGTTCCCACAGAGTCAGAAAGACTTCATCCAAGCAAAGCCTCAGTGGAAGAAACTTAAGCTTACAAAGTCTTTTTGAGTCCCTAAAGGGACCACCCTCTACACCCCAAATCCAGTATTTTCCTGTAGGGCAGGGCAGGGGCCTAACATCCTCATTTTATACATAAAAAAGCAAATGAAGGACCCAGAGAGGGAATATAATTTATACAAGGATAGCTCCTAAGAGAGAGAACCCAGGGCAGAATGCAAGGGGTCTTCTCAATTCCTGGCCTGTAGAGCCTTCCCCCTAAGCCCAGCCAGGTTTGTAACAAAGCGCCTCAGAAGCAGCCTGCCCCAATGTTGGCAAACTTGACAAAAAGTCTTCTGTGTGCCATACTCCAGAGGCCTCGGGGACCAAGGCTCACCACTTTGGGGAGTCACAGGGTGCAACCACAGAAGGGCCAAGATGTGCCCCAGTGGAGGGACGTGCAGCTGGGCCTTTTGAGGACATCTGATCTAGACCCAGAGACACTGGCTGATTTCCTGTTCCTCACACTCTCTGTGACATTTCACCACTGGATTTCCACCTTCCGTTGCTGGAATGCTCTCCCTCCTCCACCTCTCTGCCTGCCGGCCCCCTCCTACAAGGGGCCTTTCCCTCACAGGCGACTTCCTACCCTCCTGTTTTGTGTGTGTGTGTATGATTGTTTGTCTCTCCCGTGAGTTCCTCGGGAGCTGGGACTGGCTTCTCCTTAGCAACCCCAGCACCTGGTACAACGCTCAGAATACAGTAAGTACTTAATAAATGCTTGTTGATGTGTTGATTTGGGAGCCTGGCCAAGACAACAGGAAGCTATTCAACTGTCCACAGAGACAGGTCAGCCATCTGAACGACTCTCTTCTCCTCTTGAGGCTGAATCCACTGGTTTTAGGATGAGGAAGGACCTCAGGACCGTTCACCCCAAACCCGTTTCAGCAAGGAAATGAGAGGCCCAGAAAGGGGGGGGGCACCGACACACAGGCCCACAGGTGGCAGGTTCTCTAAGAGTCCCTTCCAGTGTCCTACCTGTGGACAGAGGGGACATTCCAGCCACCCGCTTCACAGCTGCTAATGAGCACTGTGGCTCTTCCAAGGGTCTTCGCTCCCTGATGTGGCAGCAGGAGGGACCCCAGAGGTGACAATGAAGCCCATAGGGGGTGAGGACCTACTCCAGGTCACAGAGCCAGGTAAAAACTCATGACTTAGGACCCCACCTTCTGCAATCTAGAGCTGAAACTGGGGTCCAGAAAAAGGTAAATCAGTGCCTGAGGCCATGCAGGTAAATGTAGCAGAACAGAGTAAGTAATCATATAATAGTAATAATATATAACAGAATAATACTGTTCCAGCACCTGGCACAGAGTCAGGACTTATAAATGCTTACCGACTGACATTTATGTAGAGTCTTGACATTTCCAAAGCACTCCTTGTACCTTATCTCACCAATATCCATTGGGGTGGGTGCTCTTAAGGTTTCTTTTTTAACAGAAGAGGAATCTGAAGGCTGTGGTCACAGCGAGAGGAGGAGTCTCTGGTCCCAGGTCCTCCCAGGCTAAACCTGGAGCTCTGTCCAAGGTGGCGCCAGGGATGGGGCAGGGGACACTATTTCCCTGAGCCTCTAGAACACAAGAGCAGCCACCTCTGCCAGGAGGCCTCCAGGTCTGTTCAGACATCCAGACTCCCACAATGGCAGGAATGGTGGGAATTCTGTAAACCACAGCGGTGATTATGACAGATTATGCATCTTGTGTCTTGGTCATTCTCCAAAGGCACACAGTAGGGGCTCACAAGAGGACTGTTCAATGGGGCTTGATGATGTTATCTGCCCTGAGAAACTCCACCTACTGGGGAAGGAGCCTGGCCTTGAACTGGGGCTCGGGGGACCCCAAACCACAGAGGACCGATGACACAAAATCAGTGTCCCCAAGAAAAACAAAGGCAAACAGGCCTTCCCTGGAGGAGGGGAGACCCAGCTCCTTCCCAGCCCCCAAATTAATGGCCGACCAAGCCTCCAGTCAGCTGACTGACATTTATTAGACACTTACTGTATGCTAGGCACTGGGGATAAAAAGGAAGGGGAAAATCCCACCCTTGCTCTCAAGGAGCCCAGTGTCTAACCGGGGGTGATAACATAGACAAGATAACCACCAGCCACCCTGGGATGCCTACTGCCTCTCCTGAGCTCTCTCTAAAAGGCAGCCATCGTTACTGTTCTCACTGGGCCAATCTGTTTAGGTCTCAGTGTCTCAGGCAACTCTGACAAAAACATTAGGTGCACAGAGGGTGGTGACTGGCATAGGCAGAGGGAGTTCTCTCACCATCTAAGAGGAATCCCAGGTCAGTCCCCCCTTCCCCCATCCCTTCATATCTTCTGCTAATGAGACTCAGACAGGCATGGCCCCAGCACGAGCCCCCATCCTGTTGCCACCCCTCACTCTGGGGTGCTCAGCGAGCTCCTGCACAGGGGGAGAAAACCATGGCTTTTTGGGGGTGAAGAAGAGGTGGTTTTCCACAGGCTCATTGAAAATATCTTTGGGATCAACACACAGATACTAAGGAGAAAGCAAGAGGTCAGTGCACTGTGGACTTTGGGACCCAGTAGTTGGGAGTGCATCAGCTTTTGCCCCTGGGGTGAGAAGCCGCTGAGGGCTGCTGCGCAGCCGCCACAACATGGCAGCTTCAGCTCCTGGCCTGCAGAGTGTAGGGGGACCAAGCAACCAGTCTGAGTGGTAATTGCTCTTGCTTTAACCTGCTTGGATCTGGATTGCGGTCTAGGGTGGAGGTCCTGGGGTATGTGACCAGCTTGCCAGAGTGTGTAGAGGCTTCAGAGAGGGCACCCAACTAATACGTTCAGCAGCTGAAAAAACTCTAGTGTTTGGAATGAAGATCCCCTGTCTGGTAGCAGAGTCCTACTGTGGCAAAAAGACCAAAAGTCAAGTAATTGAGTGGCAAAATGAGCAGGCAAAGGAAGCAAACCAAGCAAAGCAATCCAACATTAGACTCCTATTTTGGGGACAAAAAGGATCAAAGCATGGAACAGGAGGAAGACAGTAAAGTCAGAACTCCTACACCAAAAGCTTCCAAGAAAAATATGAGCTGGTTACAGGCCATAAAGGACCTTAAGAAGCAGATAAGAGAAGTGGAGGAAAGATTGGGAAGAGAAATGAGAATGATGCAAGAAAATTATGAAATGAGAGTCAACAGCCTGACTGAGGAAAATAACACCTTAAAAAACAGACTAACTCAAATGGCAAAAAAGGATCAAAAAGGCAATGGAGAGAAGAATGCCTTAAAAAGCTGAATTTGCCAGATGGAAAAAGAATCTCAAAAGCTCACTGAGGAGAATCATTGCTTCAGAATTAGACTGGATCAATGGAAGCTAATGACTTTATGAGAAATCAAGACGCTGTTAAACAGATCCACACAAATGAACGAATAGAAGGCATTGTGAAATATCTCATGGGAAAAAACCTGTAAAATAGATCCAGGAGAAATAATTTTAAAATTATTGGACTATCTGAAAGCCATGATAAAAAAAAGAACCTAGAAATCATCCTTCAAGAAATTCTCAAGGAAAACTGCCCTGATGTTTTAGAACCAGAGGGCAAAATAGAGGTTGAAAGAATCCACCAATCACCTCCTGAAAAAGATCCCAAAAAGAAAACTCCTAGGAATATTATAGCCAGGTTCTGGAATTCCCAGATGAAGGAGAAAATATTACAAACAGCCAGGAAGAAACAATTTGAATATTGTGGAAACACAATCAGGATAACTCAGGATCAGGCAGCTGAGGGACCAAAGGGCTTGGAATATGATATTCCGGAAGTCAAAGGAGCTGGGATTAAAACCAAGAATCACCTACCCAGCAAAACTGAGTATCATGTTTCAGGGAAAAATATGGTCATTCAGTGGAATAGAGGACTTTCAAGCATTCTTGCTGAAAAAACCAGAGCTGAATAGAAAATGTGACATTCAGACACAAGAAGCAAGAGAAGCATGAGAAGGTAAACAGGGAAAAGAAATCATAAGGAACTTATCAAAGTTGAACTATTAACATTCCTGCATGGAAAAACGATAATTGTAACTGATGAAACTTTTCTCAGTATGAAAATAGTTGAAGGGAACAGAAATGTATATATATATATATATACATATACACGTATACATATATATATGTATACATACATATATGTCTATATCGGAGGGTATGCGGGCATATGAATACATATGTGAATGTGTGTATATATGTGTACAGGTATACATAGATGGAGGGCAAAGGACCAATTTAACAGGGAGGTATGATACTTAAGAGGTAAAATGAAGAGGTGAGAAGAATATAATGAGAGGAGATGGGGAGAGACAGAATGGGGTAAGCTATCTCATATAGAAGAGGCAAGGGAAAATGGTTACAATGGAGGGGAAGAATAGGAAGGCAAAAGGGAATGGGCCAAATTTATTCTCATTGAATTTGGCTTGAGGAGGGAATGACATACACACTAGGGTATCTCACCCTCCAGGAGAATAGGGGGGAAGGGGATGAGAGGGGGGATGATGGAAGGAAGGGCAGGCTAGGAGGGAGGGAAGTTGGAAGCACCCACTTTTGAAAAGGGACGGGATCAAAGTAGAGAATAGAACAAGTGGGAGGTGGGATAGGAGGGAGGGAAATATAGTCAGTCTTTTACAATATATCTACTATGGTAATGTTTTGCATTAGCTACACATGTACAACCTATACTAAATTGCTTATCTTCCCAGTAAGGGTGGGTGACAAGGGAGGAAGGGAATGAATCTGGAATTCAAAGTTTTAAAATCAAATGTTTAAATATATATATATATATTACATGTAATTGGGAAATAAGATATACAGGCACTGGGGCATAGATATCCACCATGCCCTACTAGAAAAGTCAAAGGGGGTATGGGAGAAGATATGGGAGAGAGCAGATTGGAGGATGGAATATCCTGTGGGACTGCTATTTTGGGGCAGTGGGTAGGGGGAAAAAAAAGAAAATATCTTTGGGACAATCCAATCAGCATTTATTAAGCACCTACTGTGAGCCAGAGGGCAGCTAGGTGGTGAAGGAGATCCTGCCACCAGGTCTGCAATCAGGAAGACCTGAGTTCAAATCCAGCTTTAGACACTCATTAGCTATGTGACCCTGGGCAAGAAGCTTCACCCTTCTCAGCCTCGGTTTCCTGATCTATAAAACTGGGTGATGATGACAGCACTGACTTACACCTTGGCTGTTGTGTAAAGGGGTGTAAAGCCCTTCACAAATCTTCAGAGTTTTACATAAATGCTATCACCATCACCGTTGCCATTGACCTCGATTCATTTATTCGGCAGGTCCTGTGGCGACGGGTGGTACCACGCCGGGCACACACAAACAAATGCCCAGAGTTTACCTTAAAACTGGATTCATTCCATTCCAACACAACCTGACAAGGCACCTATGTGCCTGGCTCTGCGGATAGGAAGATGCCAAAGAAATCGTCCCTGTGCCCACCCCAGCCTGGAAGTGAGAAGGGGTATAGTGCTGTATTAGAACTTATTGGTTGTAGAATCAGAAGACCCGAGTTCACATCAAGGAGGCTGGTCACTTTCCCTTCTCCCAGGGCCAGTGATTTAGATGCGGCCTCACAAGCAGGGGTCTTTGGGGAGGGGGCAGCCTGGGTTCCACCTGGATCTCCTGATGGACTGAACTTCCAACCTAATCATACAAATCACAACCATAGAAAAGGAGAAAGTGGTTTTTTGAGGAGGTGGGGGAAGGGGGGAGGGGGTGGAGAATCAGGGACAGGGAAAGCAGGGGATCGAGTCAGCATCAGGGACCAAACTCTCAGCTCAAATACCAAAATAGAAAGTCCTAAAAATACCAGGGCCTGATTCACGTCCTATGTAGAAGTCCTGAGAGATTTCAGGGATGTGCCTGCCAGAAGCAGGCCAGGCAAGAAAGAAGAGCTCATGGGGAGGGGGAAGGGACACGGGGGCTGGAGGCCAACGTCCTGAAGCTAGCCAAGTGGAGAGGCCCGATCCTCCAGGCCTGCTTGTGCATGGCCTCTGCAGCCACTCCCAAAGCTGCCCTCCCACCGCAGGTGGCTCAGGACGGCTCTTGGTGTCATCACAATCACTCAAAGTTTCCATTTAAGGCTCTTTGAGTCAAGAAGCCCTGCCCTGGAGAAGGCACCCTGGGTGCTCCCTTCATCCAGACCCGCAGCCTTGCTGATGGGGCCATCCAGGGGACCTGCCATCTTTCCCTGTCCCACCCTAGACCCAGGAATACAAAACCTTTTGTCTGTCTGCTAAGAATGAGCAGAAGCAATTAAAGCCCCCAAGACACATGCAAATGGCCTCTACTGACCCCAGAATTCAGAACACCAGCAAGCATCCCTCCTGCCAAGCTTGTGTTCAAATACATAAAGCAAAACATGCTTTTCGGCTTGTCGGTTCCACTGCCCTCCCCTGAGTAAGCTCCTTGTGATGGGAAGGTAGACACACATCCCTCCAGCTGATCGATAGCTGGGAGTGTCTATTGTG
>NW_027185852.1:25903007-25928046 GCF_028583685.1 Petaurus breviceps papuanus
GTGGAGGTGGGCCTTCTGTGCTTTGAGGGAGCACCCTATGAAGTGAGGTCACCAGGAAAAGGCCCAAGGCACCTTAGCAGACACACACCTAGGCTCTGGCCCAGGTCCTGCCATTACCATGGGCAGGTGACTTGTCCTGGCTTGGCCTCAGTTTCCTCATTTGTAAAATGAAAAGGTCAAACTGGACGGTCTCTTCCAGGCAACAGGGTATGGCAAGACCTGAGTTCCAATTCTACTTCTGACACTATGACCCTGGGCAAGTCAATTAACATTCTTGGGCCTTAAGTTTCCTCTTCTCTAAAATGGAATTAATAATAGCAACTTCCTGGCAGAAGAATCAAATAAAATAATGTACCAAAGTCTCTTCCAAACCCGAGAGTTATACAAATGTCGGCAGCATCATTACCTTCTGAGGACAACATCCTGGGGTTCTGGGAAGATGCTCAAAGATGCCCAGCCAGAGGAGAATAACAAACAGCCCTCTGTCCACTGCCTAGGCTGGGGGAAGGGCCTAGTTAACTCCCAGATCCCTCTTATCTCATGTCTCCCTAGGCCCTGCAGTCCCTAACACTGTCCCCAAAACCTACAGTCCTTGTCTGAATCCCCAGCCCTCAGCCTGGCACATAGTAGGGGCTTGATAAATGCTTCTGTGATTTGGTTTTAATATGTAGGGGTGCATGCATTTATCAATAATATCAGAACTATTTTCTGTTGGGGGGGGGAATGTTAAATTTTCCTTCACTCCTTAAGTACACACACACACACAAAATGGGAGAGGTCAAATCTTGGATTAAAAAATAGTCAATAAATATTTATTAATTTCAGACACTATGCTAAGATTTGGGGATAAAAAAAAGGCAAAGGACAGTCCCTGCCCTCAAGGAGCTTACACTTGAGTGGGACATTAGCTTGCTAAAAAATGCTACAAATAATCGATCCCTAAGAAACCCGACTGTGTGTTGACTCGGCCTGCTGGGGGTGCCGAGGAGGCAGCCTGAACGTGATGAGCTGGGGCAGAAACTTAGGGTTTAGGTAAGAAGATGAGGACCCTGAGAAGCCTTCAGAGCCTTCTAACGTTCGCAGGATTTCAAGGCTCAGGGATCATCCAGTGCAAAGCTCTCCTTTCACAGAGGTCAGGCTGAGGCTCGGGACGTGCCCAAGGGCCCTGAGACCCAGCTCCAGCTCCAGCTCTCCCTGGGCACCTCAGCTCATCCCCTTGGCTTGGTCTGTGAGCAGCCTCTTACTCCTCTCCAGAAAGGTCCAGCATCTGGCACATCAATTCAAGCAGGCTCTTCAGACTCCTGGTCCAGGGTGCCTTTCACCAGAGCACAGGAACTTCTGGTGGCCAGTGACAACCTTGTCCTCTATGCAAGTCAATCGGCTAATCAACAAGCCTGCAGTAAGTGTCTACTGAGAGTCGGAGCAGTGATGGAGTGCCATGGTACACGGAGCGCCAGGCTTGGCATCAAGAAGACTCATCTCCCTGGGTTCAAATCTGGCCTCAGATGCCAGCTGGGTGACCCTGAGCAAGTCACTTAACCCCCTTTGACTTGGTGTCCTCATCCATAAAATAAGCTAGAAACCAGCCCCGTATCTTTGCCAAGAAAACCCCAAATGGGGTCATGGAGGCTTGCACATGATTGTAGCAGCTCAACAATAGCAAGTCAGAGACTAGGCTGGGTGCTGGAAGCGTAAAGTGAAAGCTCAACAGCCCCTGCCCAGGGGAGCTTCCATTACACCTGGAGCCTGGCTGGGACTCTGAGAACAAACAGCTGCTGGGGCATGTCTGTGGGATTTATATACAGCCAGCATTTGTCTGGGAGCACGTAAGCAACTACGTGAAGTGCTTTACACACTTCACACTTGTCTGATCCTCACAACAACCCTCAGGCCTCATTTCACAAATGAGGAAACTGAGGCAGGCAGTGGTTAGGTGACCTTCCCAAGGTCTAATATGTGTCTGAAGCTAGATGTGAACTCAGGTCTTCCTGATTCTACCACACCACCCATTTAAATCATAAACAGCTTGTTTCAATGCCTTATCTCTCCATCCTCCATAGTGGACTGTGAGCTTCCCAAGGGTAGGGGCCCACATTCCATGTCTCAGCACAGTAGGTCTGGGCCCACTCCCCATTTTTAATGGACAGATCAATTATAAGATGACTAACCAACAGGGCACAGGAATCATCATGGAAGCCTGCATTTGCCTGCTGAATTCCAGCTGACCTTTGGGGGTCAACTACCATGCCACCTCCCCCCAGAAGCCATCTCTGATTTCCCCGCCCCCTCCTCCTCTAGAGAAACAAGTCCTTTCTCCCCCTTGGCCCTGACAGATTTCCCACCTCTCTAACAACTGATCAAGTCCCACTGGGCTCTGGGATTTTCTCAAATGAGTTAAATTGTAAGTGCTATAAATGTTAACTGTTATCATGTTTACAGTCGACTGTAAGCTCCATGAGGTCAGGAGCCGTGCCTGAGATCCCTCAGTGGCACCAGCAAAAAGCCCTGCACTGAGTATGCCTTCAGTGAATATATATGGTGGCTAACGCCCCTTCATGCCCTTTGGCTACAACAGTCCTGACTGGAATGGCATTCCCAATGATAATTAGCTGATTCAAATCTCCCTGTGTGACTTCCAGTGAGCAACGGTACCTCTATGAACCTGAGATTGGATTAAATATCCTCCCTGTCTCTTCCTGCTCTAATCTATGGTCTATGACCCTAGGATTTATTCTACCAACAACAGACCCTGCCCCACACCCCAACACAGCACCAGAAGACCCCTCCCAAAATGACCTGATAAGAGTTCATCTTAAATCCATGATCTCCAATGACATCCAATGGTGGAATCTCACTCACACTAACTCCAATCTCCTCTGCAATGAGGAGAATTTGTCTTTCTAAACTATACATACCGTTATAAGATTCTAGTTTTTCCTTTTTTTTTTTCAAATGGGGGAAAGGAGAGAAAATAGATTTTTGTTTACTGAAAAAACTAAAAAATTATTTCCATTGTTAATTAAGGGAAAGACATGTATTGAAAGAAAGGAAATCTAGGGATAAGTAGAAGACAGCTCTCTGTCCACCTGAATATTTGTTTAATTAACTTTAATGAAGTAACTATGTGTCAGAGGCAGAGGACACCAAGCGAACCATGAAACAGCCTCTATCCTCAAAAAGCTTCCATTCAGGAGTGCAAACACTTAGGAATGAAGTTTTATAATTACATGCGGCTTCTGAAAGGAGGAGAGGATTCGAGAGAGGAGAACACAGGAAAGACATTTGTTCAGCCCCCTCATTTCCTTCACGTCAGGGCAGGAGAGATTTGGACCCAGGTGCTCTGAGGCCCCATTCAGCCCCTTCTTTATTTTGCCTCGAAGCTTCCTGATTTTATCCAAAGCAGGCCCTGAGTCCACCATCCTCACTAGACCACACATAAGAAATTTAATCAATGCTTGTTATACCTGAATAAAAACAGAGGAGCCGTGAGGAAACCTGCTTTCCACCTCCTGCCAGAGAAGGGTAGAGTGAGACATGGTCAAGAGAGGAATTGTCTTTGCTTAACTATACATATTTGTTACAAGATTTTAGTTTTCCTTTCTTTTATTTTCAAATGGGGGGAGGGAGAGAAAATAGATTTTTGTTTACTGAAAAAACTAAAATTAAATTTTAATAAAAATAAACTAGTGCTTTAGAACAAACTATGATTTCCTTCTTTAGGAAGAAAAAAGGGGGGGTGTTATCAGGGTTTTTTAGAAAATACAGTGGGAAAGTTGAGATGAACTGGACCATGAAGTATTCAAAACCACTTCCTAGGGGGATTGGGTGAAGGAATTGGGCACATTCAGCCTAGGAAAGAGAAGATTCAGGGGCTCAATGTTCCCCAAAGGAGGCTTCATGGGAAGGATTAGCCCCCAGGGCAGAAGGAGTAACTGGGGGAGAAGGGGTGCACATTACTGGGAGGCAGATTTCACCTCAAATTAACTCCTAACAATCTGAGTGATTCAATAGTGAAGGAGCCTGAGAAATCAGAGACAGAAACAGAAGTTTAACATATGAAAATATTCTCAGTAACAGTGTAGCAGAAACAGAGCCACGGGCTCTCTGACTGGAGCCTGGCCCTAAAAACCTAACAAACCAACAAATGTACCAATGCCAAGGCCAGAGAACAGCTAAGCCTCTGGGTTCTGTGCCCCCCAGGGTTAAGTGGTTCACCAAGGGCTGGGGCTCCTGGCCCACGATAGCCACTTAAATTAAGATGCTAGCTGACCAACTCAAGGAAGAATTCCAGTCCAGATCTTCCCGACTCCAGGCCCAGTACTTCCAGCAGACAAACATTCAGACTAAATTACTGTCAGGAACTTGTTCTTAAACAGAAAAGACACCAGGGCATAAATTTATAAAAATGCTGAACTTTCTCCTTTGCAGGCACAGAGTGTCTTTCTCTTCCTACTATTATTAAAAATGGCCTTGAGAGAATGCTTTAAAAAGTCCCAGGCGCTTTCCTCACACGCATCCTCTCACCTGCGAGGAAGGTGCTGCCCCTCTTCCCATCTGACAAGGGAGGCCAGATGCAAGCAAAGGACGCACCCTCCCAGGCCGCTGAAGGCCCGGAGCCTGCACCTTCTCCAAGCAGCTGGACATTCCCACTGCCTTGATTCTGGTGAGGAGTGCCCTTCCCCCAAATGCTCTGGTCTGAGAAGCCACAAAATACACCTGCGGTCACAGCGGTAAGACACCAGGCTCACTTGATGCCTCACCCTCCCCAAGATGAAAGAAGGAAGCCATGTTCTGAGATCCTACAGGATCACAACACATCCCCTTGCCCACCTCCCCCCCCAAACCAAGGCCCAGAGAGGGGAAAGGGGCTGCCCGTATTCATGTGACAAAAAAGGGACAGAGACAGGCTAGGAATCCTGGTCCTGCCCCACGGTCAGGACAATTGCCATGCTGCCTCAGAGCACCTGGGACACCGAATAAATATGGTCATTTTTGAGTCTCTTCATACAAACTTATCTATGGCCCAGATTGAAATGACATTAGACAAAAATGGGGTGTGGATGGTCAGAGAGTCAAATCACATATCACAGAGCAAGGGAGTAATATAGAAGAAGAGGCCAAGAGAAGGAGGGCCCATATAGGACACAGGCAGGCATAGGTATCCACATCATGAGACACCCACGCCCATAAGCTCTAAGACCCTCGGGAGCTTCCTCCAAATTGTAACCTCAGAGTATGTACCCTTGTGATATCCCATAGGGAACTTTCAATTACGACCAAGCGTGGGCAGTGCTGGGGGTCAGCTGATGGCCAATTCTACACCCAGCTCCTTGAAAACACCACCTATAGCAATGCTTAGCAATGGTTAGAATTCTGCTGGTCGAAGAAACCAACCAGGGCAGACCTACATACTTCAGGAAGGGACCATCTGGCCCAGCCTTGTCACTTCACGGGGGAGGAAGCCGAGTGCCTTGCTCAGGGTCATAGTTAGGAAGGTCAGAGTCAGGATTCAAACTCAGGTCCTGTGACTCCAAAGTCTTCCACCTTGCCTCCACATCATTTAGGCTTTCAAGAAATGATCATCTGGGGCCCAAAGAGGATCAGAAGGTCCACATTCAGCAGGTGATAGGAAGACTCAAGCTCTCTGCAGAGACTTTCATTCAATGTCTTTTAGGGGAAAAAACTTCCCCTCTTGGAGCCTCACAAGGTTGGGGTTCACAGAATCGGGGGAGATGTTAAAGGAAGACGGGGAACAGGATGATCCAAGATAAACGTGATGTCATCTAACCTGACTGAACCGTCTGCGGCGACGTCTCACCTGGCCCCAGCCCATGCCAGCTTCAGTACAGGGGACTTGGGCTCCTGCTGGCAAGTGCAGAATTTTCAGCCCGAAGGTTCCCTCCCCCCTGAATGATCTCCCTCCCTTTCACCCACTCCAGCCCTCCCTGGCCTCGTCCCTCAGCCCTTTCTCACCCTCCTTCCCTGACTTTTGAGGGAAGCCAATTAAACTCAAACCACAGGGTGGGAGGACGGAACACTCGGCTTTGGCTTCGATGGAATGGTACAGCAGGGACCAGTTTCACCGTTAATTTAAAATGCTAGAATTAATTAGGTAGTGTAAATGAAGAATTTAATAAGCACACTTTACAACTGCTTTTATTAAACATTGCAACCAAATGAGGGCAAACATCTCTGGTCTCCCTATATTTCCCTGTCTTGTTTCCACTAGTTCTCAGCAAATAAAATTCTCCACCCACCCCATCCCCCCCCAAGTTAAAAAAAAAGCCCACATAATTATAACTTTATGCCTGAATTATATTTCCTCTTTCAACCTGTTAGCTTCCTCTTTAAGCTCAGATGTTCCTGCATATCTCTGCTTGTGCTGGGAAAACAGTTCAGTGAACCAAAGTTGACAATTTGGGTTTTGTATACCAAATTAAAGGCTGTCTTGGAAGCTGTCACTACCATTCAGATCCCCCCACCTCCCCCCACAATGCAGCATCAAATCAGCACGTTCTCACTCAAGGAGTCTGCTTGTTTCAACATGTGTCTTTGGAAAAGAAGAATTCTATCATGAATAGGAATTTTGTGAAAACTGTCTGGTTCCACAGAGGGCCTAAAGGAACTCTGGACAGGTGATTCCTAATGTTCACCAAGAATGCAGCAGGTGGGGGTGCAGGTGGGCCTGAGTTAGACAAGGAGCCTTCCTAAAGAATGACTTTCTAGAGGAGAACAAGAGAGGAATCCAACATTCATTGACTTGGATTTGTTCAGGATCATGCTATATCCAGCCTCGAGGTTCCAGAGAAATGGACAACATTGCATTATTATTTTATTATTAATAGTGCTATGTCCTCTCCTGAGCACTGACCACTCTGAGGAGATGCCCCCGAGCTCTCAGGCCCTGGCAGGCCACACACCAAGACGACAAAGCCGGAGCTCTAGCCTGGTAGCAGACTGACTGTGCATTGCCTGTGAGACGTGGGAGACTGCAAGCTTCCGGAGGGCAGGGCAGGCTACATCTGTCTGGCTTTGTTCCTCTCTATACCCCAGAGCTCAGCATATTGCTTGGCAGATAGTATGGCCTGAAAAAATGCTTATGAAATGAAAGAAGGACCCAATTTAGTTCAGTTTCATCCCCAAGTTAGAGTGGAGCAAATCGTTCGGTCGCAGACACTTGGGAAACTATCTTTGAAAGCACAGAGGAACTGGGATGCACGCTTATGGAAGCAGGAGCTGCCCTGATGGGATCCCAGCTGGTCAGTAAACATTTATTAAGCACCTACTGTGTACCAGGCACCACCCTAAGCTCTGGGAATACAAAGAAAGCTGTAAGACATGAAGTCACCTCCAAGGCACTAACAATCTGATGGACCACAGAGGCCTCAAGGATGGAAATAAGATTATCCCAGGCGAGGAGGTGAGGAGGACTCAAGTTTTCCAAAACTAGCTCTCTTCCTCTTTTTTTTAAACAAGATGGTTTAGGAAGAGCTTGAGTTAGGGGCACCAGGCCTGGACCCTATTCTGACCACAATCCTACCATGAGTCTGATTTGACTCAACACTGGTCAATCTCCGCCAGACCTATCTGGGACAACAATACAGCCAATTGAGCTGTGCCACTGTGCTGACATGAGTGAAGGGGACAGGATGATGTGAGGGTTAGTGTAATATTTACAAAAGAAGCACAAGCATATGAGTGAGACAAGACGAGGGGAGGGGAAGGTGATCTGGGTCACTGGATGCCCACCGTGGCAAAATCAGGGACCATGGGGAGCCCTGTCATCCTGGGGAGGTCTGGAGATGAAAGCATCCTGAGCCTTCCACAGGGCGGCCTCTTCCCTGTCTTATTAGCTGGACCACAGAGTGAGTAAGGAGAGAAGACGACAGAAAATAGCAAGGGAGCAGACTGTGAGCAGCTAAAGAGAAAGTTTTGATTTGATCCTAGAGGTCACAGGGAAAGGACACCGAGTCAGTGATAACCTAGTCAGGCCTGGGCTTAAGGAAAATCACTTTGGCAGTGGACGCAGGAAGACCAGTCAGAGGGCTATCACCATGGTCCGTGTGAGAGGTGATGAAGGCCTAGGAACACTGACTCTGGGCGGTTGTTGAGTGAGAGAAGATAGGGAAATATATATATATATGCATAAATTTTATATACATACATATATATCATATATATGTATATATATCCAAGAGATATTAGATAGAAATGACAAGATTGGGCAACTGATTGGCTGACTTGAATGAGATGAGCCCAGAATGATGAACCTGAGTGATAAAGAGGATGCTGGTGTCCTTGACAATAGCAGGAAACATGGCGGTGAGGAAGGCTGAGTTCTGTTCTGAGATGCCTACGGGGCATCCGCTGGAGTTCTCCAAGAGGCAGCTGGTGACGGTGAGTAATGTGGCCAAGCATCTGGGCTACCTCAGGACCACTCATGAGGGAGTAAACTTGAGCACCAGATTTTGGAGGAAGATCTTGTTCAAACCCCACCTTTGCCAGTTACTCCATGTGTGACCCCTCTCAACTAAATCAACCAATCAACAAGCATTTATTTACTAAGCACTTACAGGAGATAGAGGCAAAATAAACAAAATAAAAAGAAAATCATCCCTGCCCTCAAAGAACTTACATTTTATCAAAGGAAACACTATGTACATGCCTAAATATGTACAAAATACAGGGATTGGGGCTGAGCCTGTGATTTCATCAATATGGGGAACTCCCAGATAAAGGCATTTTTTCTACCACTGAAGACAATCACGTTATCTGGGACTTATTATCTGAGAACACGGGTCACTAAGCTATGGCCCAAGGGCCAAATCCAGCAGGCTTGGACACTGTACAGCCTGTGAGCTGAGAATGGTTTTCATGCTTTAAAAAACAATCAAATGTTATTTGAAAATATAAAGGCTGTTCTTAGCTCAGGATATACAAATACTAACACTCAGAGTGCTTCACTAACTTGCTATCAAGAGATGGGTCTTGTCCCCTACATGTGACACTTCTGCCCTTGCACAGACTGTCCCCCATATCTGGAAAGTGCTCCTGCCTCCCCCTCTCCCCCACCTCACAGGATACCCAGCTTTCTCAAGATTCCCCTCCAGTGATCACTTCTAGACAATGGGATTTGGCTGTGGGCTGTAATCTGTGTTCTGTCTTAGCTGCCTATAATGCTAAAAGGAAAGCTATATATATATATATGTATTTATATATATGCACACAAATATACATGGAGACATAGGAAACATCTCTTTTTAGGATATGTAGTTATATATGTGTGTATATATACACACATATGTATGTATGTATATATTATATACACACACATATATATGCAGAGAGAGGGAAGGAAGGAGAAAGGGAGGGGGGGGAGAGAGAGAGAGAGAGAGAGCCAGAGAAAGGGAGGGGGGAAGGGAAGGAGGAAAAGGAAAAGAAAGGACAGGAAGGATCAGGAAGGAAGGAGAAAGGAAGGTGTGTGTCTGTGTCTCTGTAACTTGCCCAGAGTGACAACACCAGCATTTGTTGGTCACAGATACACCCAGGCCCTCTCTCTAACTACCACACAAATTACACAAGATAAACACAAGGTCATTCCTAAGGGCTGGGGAGCACTGGTCACTCAGGGGGAACAGAAGCAGCCTCAAGGGAAGTGGTCACTGACAGGGATCTGGTAGGCAGCTGGGTGCTCTACGAGGAGGCAGGAGCCCTTTCCAGACATGCAGGACAACGTGCCAGGGCAGAGGTGGGTCGCATGCAGGGGACAAGACCAGCTGCTTGAAGGCCAGCTAATTAAGCTTTCTGAGTGTCGGTTTCCTCATCTATAAAATGGGGATAAAATAATTTCCTACCTTCCAGGGCCCTTGTGAGGAACTCTGTAAATGTCAAAGCACTCTATGATAATAAATTATTATTAGCATATAATTAATTAAAATTAGTAATAATTATACTAGCCCCCAGTGCCCCTATCGGAGCAGGGTCACCCAAGGTATGGCACAATACAGATATAAGGGGGGAGGAGGCCCTTCCCATAGGGAGCAGAGGGAAGCTGAGTAACCACCGTCCAGTTCCCCACACCAGTGTCTAGGGAATGATGGAGGCAAGAGAAGTCTGGGAGCAAAGACGACAACTCCAATGTGCTTTTTCGGAAGCCTGAGCCAGCTCAGGCTGGAGAGACTTCCAACAGCCCCCTGTGGCGCTGGCCCAGGCCCAGGCCCAGGCTCAGGCAGGCAGACCATTCCAGCCCAGAGCACTGCCGTGCGGCCTGAGGGACACACAGTGAGCGGTCTGTGTGAGAGGAGCTTCTGAGGCCCGGCTGGAGATGGCTCAGCCCCCATACCTGTGATCTTGTCGCGCACGAGCTTGCAGGACTCGATCTCCCCGATGCTGCCAAAGAGGCTCCGGAACTCCTCCTGGGTCATGTTCTGAGGCAAGTAGTTGACGATGAGGTTGGTCTTGCTGTCGTCGGTGGTGGCCCCGGTCTGCATGGGCGAAGGGCAGTTTCGACTATTGCTGGATGGGCCATTGGTCGTGTTGGATGTAGGGCCATTTGATACCTGAGGCTCCATGGTGCTAATTATCTAAATAAGAAATTAAAGATGAAAAAATAAGTTTGTGGCCTTTCAAAGGCATCATCAAACCGCTCTTCTGGGGCGGGGGTTGTTTTTTTTAAAGAGAAAGCATTCAAACCCAAATCAATCCATTTGTTAAGCACCTATCACGTCCCTGGTAGGCTCGTAGCCACGCACACGGGTGGGCACACATGCACATGTACACACACATACATATACACACACAAAACAACAGTTCAGGAGCTTTTTTTTTTAACCATATTATTTATTTCCATGTGTTCTTTTTAGACCTGTTTGGAGACTCAGAACAGAGAACAGGGATAGAAATGCAGGGGGAAGATCTCTTGTTAGTTTTTTAATGAAGAGCTAATTCCTGTTTTCATTACACAATCACTTGCAGAAATGTACATTTAAGCCACACCAAATTATAATTAAAACACAGAGTAATAATCATGATTAAAATGATAGTTCCCCCCCCCCCACACACACACACTCTCACACTTATGCCAACCAAAGTGGACTTGGTAACTGTTCATTAGATGTTTCATATAGAAAGAAGCCAGGAAGCCAACAGACACCATTATGAATGGGGACTTCCGAGAATCCAAGCCTGGCTCAGAAGCCCCCTCCCAAAATCATGGCAGGAGGGATGATCCGAGCACACAATTCTCCAGCCATTGTCTTCCTGGCATTTCTGTGCCCACAGCGACAATGAGATTATGAGCATATGAAATAATGGCGTGGTCAATGTTATCATCGCCCTCTTTCCCGGTCTCAGTGTGGTTTCTAATGGAAACAGTGCTGGGGCAAGTAGCTTTCCTATTATTCTTTTTTATTTAGTTATCTCTGGACTATGTCACTGTGAATGAATGAAAAAGCACCTATTAGGCACTTACTATATACAAACAAAGCCCTGTGCTAAGCACTAAGCATCCAAAGAGAAAAGTCCAACCATCCCCTGGAGACAAGGCTATGCAGCTGGTCCTTAGGGTGCTGTGGCCAAGCAAGTCAGTCATGCCTTCTCTTAAAGTCAGTGCGATGAAATCGTATCTGCTACCACTGGGATAATGACGGTTATCATCATTAACATTTCCTTTATACAAGAGCCCTGCAAATGGAAAAGTCTCTTTGCTTGCCATTACCCGGTGAGATCAAGAGAGCAGGGATCCTCAGGTGTGTTTTACAGATGAGGAAACTGAGCTTCAGAAAGCACTCCCAAGGCCAGAAGACTACACCAGCACAAAAGATAAAAATTCTCTCCTGGTCTCATTCTGGGTACAGGTCAGTCCTCACCCTAAAAAAGGACTTAGATGGGGTTGTAATAGAAGGGGCTTGTAATAACTGTGGATGGAGATCACAGCAAGGAGAGAACCAGCAGAAACCTCCGAGACGTCCCATCTGACTCCCCCTTCCTCCTGGTAATATTAATAATGGTGGTGATGATAGTAATGATGTGAGAAGCATGAGATAATAACAATAACTCACCCTGATGCAGCAGTGCAGGGTTGACAAAGCGCCCTGGGAGGCAGGCAATGCAAAGGGGTCCCAAATTATATGGGGGAGCCTTATGGGGGAGGAAACAGGCATCCAGAGGAGGCAGGTCACTTTCCCCAGGTGACACAGCTAGCTACCACAAAGCCAGGGTGATACACCGGCTCTTAGTTCTCTCCATTCTACTCCACTGAATTCAAAGCCAACAAGCATTTGCAAAAAAATATCCATTTAAAATAAAATAATATAAACATCAAATCTCCACCATTCCTCTAAATATGGACCCCACGTGGTCCAACACTTCCCAAGCACTTTTGGACAACTAGAGGGTCTGTCAAACGTGGTGCTTTGTTGCTATTGTTGTGGTTTTGTGAAAGGGAAGGGTAAACACCCCAGTTTCCTCTATTTCCAGTTAAAATGCACTTGTAAAAACCGCGATCAGATGTACGTCTTCTTCCCTACCATTTTTCACATTAAAACAGTTTTCTCTCCAGAGGCCCAGAGAGCAGACACCCCAGTGATGAAAGGATGGCACATCCAAGCCAGAGGCTGGTCCTCCAGATGTGAGATGTGTAAGGATGAAGATGTAATTAACTCAGGGTGATAGCATCAAACAAAGAAAGTAGCCTCCTTCCACCTCCACTGGGATGTACTAAGAAAAAGGTACAAAGAAAGGGGGAAAACTAGGTTCTCAGATGTAAGGGGAGGGGGCCGGGTCTCAGTTTCCTTGGGTTTCATTTGAAAAGACTCTTCTGTAGTTACCGAGGGATGAGGGGGCCTACCCTGGCTCCATCTGCTCACTGCACTCGCCAGGGACACCCCCTTTTTGTAAACCAGAACGTCTGTCAGGGAACCAAAGCTCCTGCTTCCTGAAAACAGCTCCTCGGAGCTTCTCAGGATCCTGGATGCTCCCTCTAGAAGGGACCGCAGGGGCCACCCAGGCCAGCACACACCTAAACTGATGGGGACCTGGTGCCTCCTCCGGACGTGAGATGAAGGTGCATCTGACCTTGGGGAGGAGACGTGCTTTGAAGTGTCCTTGCAGCAGCCTGGGCAATCCATTTACCATACAGAGCCCGGGTGGTGGTCACAAGCCAGTTAGTTACCTCTCCTCTGTGGTCACAGACAGCTAGCTTCCCTGATGTCGGCAGTCTTGGCAAACATGCTGCTGGTCACGAGGGGCGGCTGGCTGAGCAGTGAAAATCCTCCTCTGACACAGGGAAAACAACACGGACCATATGCCCGGCCTGTCCATGGCACACCTGGAGAGTCACCTTCAGTCTCCACTCCATCTGAGAGCCCACACCTGGGGACCTACGGCCGAAGGCTGGAGGAGAGAGGGCTGAGCTGGAGGCTCCAGGCCATGGCCACAAAACAGAGAAGGGGCAATGGAAGAAGCCCAGGTCAGGGAGTCAGAGGACCAGAGTCAAATGTCACCTCTGATGCTTCCCACCACTTCTCTGGCCTCAAGAGTTTCCACATCTATAAAATGAATGAGCTGGACTATGTGGTTCCCAAAGGTCCCTTCTGTACCTTTTTCTATAATGCAGGGAAATTTCAAGAAAACCCTAAAAGTATAACATCCCCTTCTCTCAAGAAATATAACACAGTGAACACCAAGACAGATACACACTGGGCAAATCCCCAGCTATCTAGGACTCCTGAATGTGTGACTTTGGGCAGGCCATTTCCCTTCACTGGGCCCCAGGTTCCCCCTTGATAAAATAAAGGGTTAGGATGAGATGGTCTTACAGCTCCAGACCTAAGAGCCTGAGAAACTCCACATTTCATACATGAGGAATACGGCAGAGTGAAGTCACAGAGTCATGTCTGGAGAATTACATTCAGGACCTGCCAAGTGAAGCTCGCAGGGCCATCCCAGATTTAGACTCTTCTGAGCTTGTTGCTCACACCTACTTCCTATCTCTATGACCTTGGGCCTTTCAGTTCTCATCTCAGGGCCTGTCCCTTCCAGTCTCTTTAAGAAATTGGTGCTTCCCTTGTGCTAAGTCCTAGGATCACCGTGCTTGCTACACCACGGTAGACACTTAAGAAATACTTGCTTGACTATTGTTCTGATTGATATATTCTTTCTCTCTCTCTGGCTCTTTCTCTCCCTCCTCTCTCTCTCTCTCTCTCTCTCTCTCTCTCTCTCTCTCTCTCTCTCCCTCTTCTTTCTCTGTCTCCCTCCCTCCTCTCTCTGTCTCTCTCTCTTCTCTCTCTGTCACACACACACAAACACACACGTTCTCTCTCTCCCTCTCTCACAGACACACATTTTTTTTTAAAGTGCCAGTCATAACTACTACCAGCCTTGCTGGATGCCAGGTAACCAGAGGCCGCTGTTGCTTTCTTGCTGGCACTCTGTTCTAACTAGACTGACTTGCTAGATATCGAATCCTAAACATGGAGTCACTACCCCAGCTTTCCGTGGTATCCTGCCATCTCAGGACTAAGAGGGACACCAGAGGCTGCCTTGGCCTCCCTCTAAATGGAGTCCCTCCACCTCTCCCCAAATTGAGAATAGAAGCTCTCTGAGAGCAAGGACCCCAATGCCGGGACAATGGCTGGCCCAGAGAAGCACTGAATGAATGCTTGCTGACTGAGTGACTTCTCTCACCCCACCCAGCACCTCCTTTTAATAACAGCTCGCGTTTCTATTGTGCTTTAAGGTCTGTAAAGCATGTTACACATGTATCTCACCTAACTCAACTTTTCTTTCCAATCTTACAAAGAGTGAAGAAGGAAAGTCTCTCGAAGGAGGAAGAGAAGTGGAAAGTGAGGGTGGGGAGAAGAGAGACAGGGCAGCATCTGGATCTGCTTGAGCCTGCAAGGAGCTGAGGGCTCAGCTGCCTCCATCGCTTGCTTCTTCTCTGTGGAGTCAATGGCCCCTGTGGTCCCCCAGGAGCAGCTCCAGACCAAGGGGCAAAAGACAGGCATAGGCATCGAGAAGAGCCGCTAGCCGAGCCTCCTCCCCCTGCCTTCAGCTCCCTCTCTCTCCCCAGCGTTGCGGGAAAGCCAAGGCTGGTTTTCAGTTCCTGTCTGCTGGTCTGCCCTTGAGACAAGGTCATTGGGGAAGAGGAGGGAAGGAAGGGTTTTTGAGCCTGAAGCCGGGTGGAAGGAGCCTCCTGGACTTCAGAGCACACACATGGAACATAGGCATGACCACAGAAAATTTAAAAACCCATTAAGGTGATGAAAGGAGGCTTTTGCTCTTCTGTCTCCAGCTTTCTGCTATGATCTTTCATTTGCTGCTGGTATCCAGCAACGCCCAACACCACACTCATGTGAGTGCATGCTCGCACGCATACAGATGCACATAATACACACAAACCCTTATTGTTTTTTAATAAAGTCAGAACAGAATGAATCCAAATTCATTATGACAGGACTGACCAAGCCATTAAGTCCTATCAAACACAATCCCCTTCAAGTTCCTCTTTCGCCACCTCCAGGGCCCAGCACGGGTGGTCCTGGGCATCCCCTCTGACCTTGCCTCCTTTCTTCTGTATCCCCCAAACATCTACTAAAAGCTTCCTGATTTAATTTACCAAGTGCTTGGGGAAAGGTCCTATGAAATCCCATCCTAGAGATCACTGAGGTATAGAGAGGTCCCTTGTTAAGCCATCTGCCAAAAATCTGAGTACAGCATTCGGTTTCATTATCTCAGATGACAGGAGGACAGGATTTCTAAGATGATTCATTTGGAAGAGGTGGTCCAACGAGCAACCGAGGAATCCATAATTTACCCCCCCCCCATGACATTTAAGGAAATGAGGAACTCATTCAGGGGCATTTGATGGTAAAAATATACTGAGACAATGGAAAGAAATCACAGACGTCCAAGGCATCCCACTAAGGCTGGGTGTGGCATAGTATCCATGAGCCAGGAAGATCCAGATTTGCATCTCACCTCCAACACTAAGCAGCTGTGTGATCCTGGTCAAGTCACTCCATCTGCTGGCCTCAGTTCCCTCATCTGTACAAAGAGGGAGCTACACTAGGAAAACTCAGAGGTCCCTCCCAGCCCTTCTGAGACTCAAACCCAGAACCCCAACTCTTAGATTCATGGCTCTGTCCAATATACTCTCTAGAATCCAATCTACTTCCAAGTGGGGGGGTGTAGAAAGATAACAGGAATTTTAACCTGGGTCCATGGAAAACCCCCCCCCCCCCAAGGGGCCCAACGACAGGTTTCAGGGGACCTTGGATGGAAAAACAACTACATCTTTATTGTTACTAGTCTCTAACTGAAATTTAGCATTTCCTTCAAATATTCAAACACGTGATTCTAAGAAAGGGGCCATGGGCTTCACCAGTCTGCCCAAGGAGTTCATAGTGGGCAGGGACAATGCTGCTTTTCATCTCTGCATTCCTTTCAGAGAGCGAAGAGTTGAAAGGTAGTAGGTACTCTGTGAGGAAGCCAGACCTAAAGGACAGAGAAGTGAAATGGGGAAGCCCTCGGTTGGAGTCCTGCATCTGAGACACGTTATGCTTGTGTGATCCTGAGCTTACCACTTAACCTTTCTGGGCCTTCATTTTCTCATCTGCAATATGGGGATAAAAACAGCACCTCAGAGGCAACACAGTAGACAGAGCCCTAGGCCTGGGGTCAGTAAGACCTAAGTTCAAATCCAGCCTCAGATACTTATTAGCTGTGTGACCCTGAACAAGTCACTGTACCTGTTTGCCTCAGTTTCCTCAATCACAAAATGGGGATAATAGCACCCACCTCTCTAATGACTGTATCCACTTTAGCAGAAACTCAACAAGCATTCATGAAATGTTCCCTAAAGGCAAAGCCCAGGGCGAGGCACCAGGGCTGCCTCACACGCTATACCTATCTGAAATCAGTCTGGATGGCAAACTTCTCGAGGCCAGGAGCTTCATTTTATTTCTAGTCTCCAAAGTACTCCATACTGGTGAGGCATGCCATAGACACTAAAACTCTCATTTTAAATAAATACATGGGCTTCCAAAGCATGGGGACATTTTACTGAAACTCTCACAGTCAATTTCACCGTTGAATGCATTTTAAAATCCCCCTCCACTTTCCCTTGTCCTCCCAGAGTCCATCAAGAGGGCAGCTCATAATGGGAAGGTCTGAGGGAAGACAGTCCTGAGCAGGGGAGGCTGGTGACAAGCCTAACTTTAAGCCTTTTCAATTCATTCCATTTATTTTTTTTTTTTAAGCAATTGGGGTTAAGTAACTTGCTCAAGGTTACACGGCCAGTTATTTCTGGGTGTGGTGCTGAGTATCTGAGCCCGGATTTGATCCAGTCATCCCGACACTGGAGCCGGTGCTCTTACTTGCTGAGCCACCTGGCTGCCCGACTGTTCCTTTGTGTATTTCTTTTTATTATTTTTTTTTGCTTTTTTTTGGAGGGCAATTGGGGTTGTGACTTGCCCAAAGTCACATGGCTAGTAATTGTGTCAAGTGTCTGAGGTCAAATTTGAACTCAGGTCCTCCTGACTCCAGGGCCTGTTCTCTATTCACTGTGGCACCTAGCCGCCCCCACACTCCATGTATTTTAAGAAACAGAGAAGGAAATTTAAGGGATAGGCTGGGAGTGCTATGCATAAGGATGAAGGTACTCCAATACTGTCACTGGGGATGTCAATGATGGGAATGGCTAATTACTTATATTCAACACATTAACTTCACCCCCTCTTCCTTCTTATTTAAAAACACACTCTCTCTCTCTCTCTCTCTCTCTCTCTCTCTCACACACACACACACACACACACACAGTCTCTCCCTTTCTCATTCACACACACATACTCTCTCTCTCTCTGTCACACACACAGTCCCTCTCTCTCTCTCTCTCTCTCTCTCTCTCTGCTTGAGCCCTCTTCTCAAAGTCAGAAGGTCCAGCTTCCATTTCCAACCTTGACACTAATTCACCATATAGCCATGAGCATGTTTCAAAATCTTTTCCCCCCTTCTGTTAAATGACAGGTTAAACTAGACCATCCTCAAGAGGATGGGGTAGAAAGAACGACGACTTTGGAGCCAGAGAATGTAGATTTGAACTCTACCACTGATACTGATGGTGTGACTTCAGTCAAGCCATTCCAGCTGCCTGGGCCTCAGTTTCCTCCCTGTAAAGTATCAGGGCTGCATAAGATGATTCACAAAGGGCTCTTCCAAAAGCCAGAGATGCTGTGTATTATTCATTCAGGAAGGTGAGATTCAAACTCAGGTCTTCTGACTCCCAACCCCCAGTCCTTTCTCGAGAGTCTAGGAGTTTAATAAGCATTTGTCAAATGAACACTTTGTGTGTGTATTTCTTGTCTCCCCATGAACTCCAAGGGCACTGGGACACATTCTCTGCAATTTCCCCTGATTTCTATCTCTGTATCTATGATCTATGGATAGTCATACCTAGAAATGTACCTGTATGTGTTGTTCCCAGCAGAGAAAATGATAATAACAAAAGGGTTACTGAATTAAGCTGAATTCACTTCTCACATCTAAAATAAAAAGAAAAATGTTAAAACTCAGAGCTTCTTTTTACTTGAAAAGGTCAGTGTCTGAGCTATTGACACATATGTTTCTGCATTCAAGGCAAGACTAAATACGTAGAGTCAGAGAATGTTGGACGTAGAAGAGACCCTTAGGGACCATCTGGACCAATCATCTTGAAAACCAACTCCACCAGTCCTAAGATGGGTGAAATGTAGCTTGTCTGGAAAAAAGTTCTGAGGGTCTTAGTGGATACCAAGCTTGATGAGTCAACAGTAGGATGTGGCAGCCAAAGAGAGGCCAAAACAATGCAATTCCCCACTGGAATGTGAGCTTCTTGCAAGAAGGGATTGTTTTATTCATTGTCCTGGGGTTCACTATATCCCAGTGTCTGAACACAGTAGGTGCATAATAATTGCCTATCAGTGGGTAGATGGATTGATTGGTTAGGCTACCTGGTGAGGTTATCGGTTAGGCTACCAGGAGGAACACAGGGGCCTAGTATAAGAGAGGTAAGTCTAACTATGCTCTGTATTGCTCAGAATACCTCTAAAGTACTCTTTTCTGTCCAGAGGTGGTCAAGCTTCCCAAGCTCGGACTGGTCTGATTACCCATAGTTAGATGCATTGTGCCTTGACCCCAACATAATGATGCCAATTTGGTCCTCTCTGAGAACTAAGGATAACCACCAACCAGCCCACAGTACTGTGCTTTCTGCCTACTTTAGAGTGCTGTGCTCTGCTCTGCTCTAGGCTGATGGAGAGAAGACACTAGATGGGGAGGGTTCTGGAGCCCAGGACAAATCCAAGAGCCAGAGAACAGAACACTGAGGAGGAGGGGGCTAGCGACAGGACAGAGGCCTTCCAAGGAGCTGGAGAGGGATGGATCCGCCTCGTTCTGCCGGCCCCGGAGAAGAGAACTAGGAGAAAAGTGCAGAATATATAAAAAGGCCAACTGAAGCTCCTAACAAAAGGGCTGTCCCACAATGGGAACAGGATCCCTTTGGAGGGGCAGTTAACAGCCCTTGAGAGTCGACAAATAGAAGCTGAGGATGGATGATGGAGGGATCTGTTACAGGCTGGATGAGATGCCCAAAGTCCCTTCCAATTCTCTGATTCCAGAAGCCTGCAAGGTCCTGGAGGACAGAGACTCTGACTTTACTAACATCCCTAAGTTCCCCAATGCTAGAAGAATTCCTGAGAAATACATTACTTACAATGGATTCCTTAATGGACCCTCAGATATAAAGCTGGAAAATGTAACTTGGAGATTTTTTTTAACAGTTGGGAGGAGTAGGGGAAAGAGAGGGGAAGAGTCACAGAGGCAGTTATCTCTCGTCCCTTCTTGGAGGTGTGGTCCTTGGCAGGTGAGACACAGCTGTCTGTAAGTGGGAAGGGGGAGGGCTTCAGCCTCTGGCTTGTCCCCACTAGCTCCTAAACCAGACCTGTGTCCAGAGAGTAATCCTTGGAGCAGATCCTCAAATGTCTGCCATGCCCTGAGCTCTGATACTGCCCATAAATGGAAGTCTTACAGTAAACTTTGTGAGAGTCTCTATTTATCCAAACATAACTTAGATTTATGGCCTGTATTCCATAAGGGGAATAAAAATTGATGGCCACCTTTTTAACAAGACCCTGCTTATATGGAATCCGAGTGACACATGGCCAGCGTTTTATTAACCAAGAGCAGAGATTCAGGCCCCCGCACACTCACCTGCCTGAGTGGAGCTGAGAGAGGATGCCCTTCACGGCTAGGCTGTCAGGCCCTCTCTCAGAAGACTGTCAGTCATTCGGGGGCTACCCCAACCATCTCTCTCTCTGTCTGACCATCACAAGGAGAAGGAAAGAACTGAACCAAGGCAACTAGCCAGTGCCAATATGTGCAACCCCAGAGCCTAGCATGATGCCTGGCCCACAGGAAGGGCTTAACACTCCCTGAATGGGTGACTAGGTGAACTGAGATGTAGTTCTCTACTGCCCTAGCCCCAATCTTGGTCTGGAGAAAAGGCAAGAAACACGTGGTTGTAGATTTAAACCTAGCAGGGCCCTTCAACGTCACCTTGGTCAATCTGCTTGCATTACAACCCAAGAACACAGACAATGGGGGAACAACCTTGCCCCAGCATCCCACAGTCAGGGAGAAACATAATTTAGTTTCGAACCCCGGCCTTCTGATACAAATCTCTAACTCTCCTGGTGAGCTGCGACTTTCATGAGAAAAGGCCGGCCAATGACAAAGACTGTGAGAGAGAAGCTCGGCGTCTGGACCAAAGGGCACCTGAGTTCATTTATTTCAATACAATACTATTTATTTAAAGGCATTTTCTTTTCCCGCGCCAGCGGGTTTCTGAAGCTCTGTATATAAATGCTAACCCTTGGGTACAGAGGGAAAAAAAAACAACATTCCCAAACTGTTAACAGCATGAAGGAATAATGTTTACTGAGGGCAGAGGCACTAAATCAAACCATTACAAAACAGACTTAAATTATTCATGAGAACAAGAATGAAAGTCCTAATTCCCCTTTAGAGTGATTTCCCACTTAACCCTCCTTCCCCCCAGAAAGCCTCAGACCCCCACCAACTGACACCCCTTCCCCTCTAGGCCAGCCCCAAGTTACAGGAGTCACGAATGCTTCTCTCTGGCCAAGGCGGCTACCAACCCAAGAGACAGAAGTCCTTTATGTGCACCCCAGGGACGGAAAGGATGGACGAGATCTCTCTGAACATCCAGTAGTCAGGAGACCAGAAGAGTGAAGCAAAGTAGAAATCCCAAGGACATGGGGGAGGCACCCCCAAACCTCTCCATCTCCCGTCCTGGGTCCAGATTGTCCTCAGCTGGCTCCCTCTCCAATATGGGCAACAATACAAACTGATTGTGTCTTATGGTGATTAGAGAAATGATTTTGTATCAGCTGGGCACCAGCAGCCTCCATCAATCAATCAACAATTATTCACTTGGGTTTGGGACAACAGACCACAATTGTTCTCTGGTTCGAAACAGTGCCTACATCTCGGGTCCCTTCCAGTTTTAAACCTGGTGACCTGAACCCATCCCTCTGTCCCTGGACCAAGAACTACCTGATGGGTGCTAAGCAGCACTGCGAACATAAGCATTAGTATGTGGGCGGTGTCAGTTACACAGATTTAAAAAGACAAAAGACTCATCTTCCTGAGTTCACGTACAAGCTGTGTGACCCCGGGCAAATCACTTAACCCTGTGTGCCTCAGTTTCCCCATCTGTACAATGAGGTGGAGAAGGAAATGGGAAACCACTCTAGTATCTCTGCCAAGAAAACCCCAAAGAGTAAGACATGACTGGAACAACTGAACAACACCCAAAAAAGAAGGCTCTGCCTTCTCTGGTGTAGACCCTCAATCACAGGTGGTGTTACTAACCGCCTACACCAGGGGTTTTTAAGTCTAGGGTCTTTGAACTTTTTTTTTAATATCTTGATAACTATTCCTATGTTTTCATGATTCTACGTATTTCATTTTTGTACACTTTGTACATTTTTGTACATTTAAAAACAGGATTCTGAGACAGCCTGCCTGACTGCCTAAAGGGTCCAGGACACGGAGGAGGGGAAGCATTCACCCTGCTCTTCACGAGATGTAACTTTACAGTTTATGAAGCCCTTAAAAATCATCCTGACCACCTTGGGAGTCAGGAAAGATCTAGCAGAACCGGGAGGAGTCCTGGTTGGGTGCTGGACAAAGGATCAGGTCTGCACTGGCCTCCATGTGTTCTGGGGGCCCTTTCTAAACAGCCAATTCCAATGCTCTGGTGTTCAGAGACTGAGGAAGATTGCTTGCAATATGCTAGAAGCAGGTGTCCGGTCCAAACTGGTAGGCGACATCCGCTTTAAAACCCTGAATGACCAAATCATTTCCTTTCCTTCAACAGACCTACCATTTCCCAGAGATGGTTCCTCCTTCCCCTCACCCCCCAACTCTCCCAAGCTCCCCATTTGCCTGCAAACCGAGTTCTGTTCTAAGGCTAACATTCTGCAGCTGCAGTGGCTGGCTTCAGGTTTCAGGGCTGCTAATTGCGATGGGGAGGCATGCTGTAGAACTCACCCTTTGGAAACACATCCTCACAGAGGGTGGAAAGCACAGCTCGGCAGGAGGGTGCAGGACTTAAAAAGTCGCCGGCCACTGGGCTGAGCGAGAAGCATGAATAATTTAAACGCTGGAACCAAGATGGATATTAAAAGCATAATCAAAAATTAATTTCACTTAGCAATTATCCTAGACTTCACAGAAATGCAAGTGCATTGTCCTCCTCCGCTCTTGCTCGCCTCGCAGACTCGCGTTTCCACCCCTGCCGGTAACATCTGGCCGTCTGCACATCTCAGAGGGCTTCTTCAGAGACACAGCGTTTTCCTAGAATCCCTATTACAGGTGAAGTGCTTGGAATTGGGGTTGAAAGCTCAGGCTGAGAACAAAGGAGCCTCTTCTCTGGTTCCCTGGGGTGACAGGGTCCCCCTGGTACAGTGAGAAGCCAAAAGAATCTGTAATCAGAGGACCTGAATTCAAATCTCTTCTCCACTATAAATGACCTGTGTGACCTTGACCAAATCACTTCACTTTCTTCAGAGCTCAGTTTAAGGAGAGAGAGGGAGGTAGGGAGAGAGAGACAGAGAGAGAGAGACAGAGAGAGAGAGAGAGAGAGAGAGAGAGAGAGAGAGAGAGAGAGGAGGGAGAGAAAGAGAGAGAGAGAGCGAATCAAGATGATGTGAGAGTGTCAGTCTATGGAATCCAAGGCCAAGGAACACTGAAGGTCACTGAGTCTACCCTTGTTTTACAGAGAAGACAGAGGTTCAGAGAGGGGCTGGGATCTCTGCCCTCTAAGGCCCCTTCTGATACAATGACCATATGACCAATTTGGCTTCTGGACAAAGCTTTTATTTCTCCCCTGTGATGGTCTCAGGAGCTGATCTCCAAGGCCCTAACCAGCCCTAAATGTTGTAATCCTGCAAAAGGAAACCCACTATTTGGTTTAGGGTCTATTTTCATGTAAATATTTCCTAGTACTCGGCAAACAACATTGCCTCTAGGAATAATGGGGGCCAAAACCTTGAAATACCACGTGCTTGCTGCAAAAAGCTATTGAGTTGAAACTACATCCAGGCTAGGGCCTTACAGGGGTAAATATTCAGATCCCTAGCTGTGATAAAGCACAACTAATGAACCACAGGTAGAACGGCCCACAGAGTCAGGCCGACTCATCTTCCTGGCCTGTGAACAGTCACCCTGGGCCTGGCCCAGGTCTGTATGACTATGAAGCGCTGAGAGGCAGGCAGGCTCAGTGGGCACCTACAGCCTAACCCAGCTCTAGGCCTCAATCCCCTGGGCAACGGCCAGGCAGCCTAGTCATCTCTCTGGAATACACATGTGCATTTAAAATGAATTGAGCTGAGGAGGGGTACCAGGTAAGAACCGCCAAAAATCTCTGCCTAGGAGGTTTTCCTGGGGAGGAGATACCCAGTCAGTATAACTACTAGCACCTTGTAGTGCCTAAGAGGCAGATGTCCAGCAGCCCGGGGTCAAAAATATTTCCCGTGCAGAAGAAATAATTTTCACAGTAGGACAAAGTCTTCCTCTCAACTTAAAAGATCTGGGTTCTGATCCCACCCAAGACCCTGGTTATCTGTGTGTGTGACCTCAGCCAGACCATCAACCTTCAAAGGTCTAAGCTTTCTCATCTGTGAAATGAGGGGGCTGGGCTTGGCCCTTTGGGCTTTACATCTACGATCTTAGGAAGCAGCAGACGTCTGGATAAGGTACCCATCCTCAAGGTCGATAGGAAAGGTCTTATTTTATCGAAGCAGAGCAGACACTGATGAGTGCAAAGAGTCACTGACTTGGGCTCACCTCCTGACTTCCAGCCAAAGATCTGGTCTCCTCTGAGCCTCAGTTCCCACATCTGGGAAATGGGGGTAGGGATGCTTCCTTCGCTCCACTATCAGGCTATAGTCAGAAAAAGCATACTGTAGACCCTAAAGCTTTTGGAGCTGAATGCTGTAGACAGGAGTTTTAGTGGTCTTCCTGGTCCCCACAGTGCATGTCTAGGACTGTGCCCAAAGTTCCTTCTCAGTCATACTGAGAAAAATGTTAGCACTACATGATAGGCAAGCAGAGAAGGGGGAAGAAGAGAAAGAGGAGGAAAAAGAGAAGAACAGAGGAAAAGGAGAAAGATGAAAAACAGGATGAAGAAAAGGAGGAAGAAGAGGAAAAGGAGGAAGAGAAGGGGAGGAAGAGGATGGGGAAAGATGAGAAAGAAATTGAAGAAAGGGAGGAAGAAGAGGAGAAAGATGAGAAAGGAGATGAAAAGGAAGAGGATGGAGAAGAGAAGGGTGAAAAAGAAGAGGAAAAAGTGGAAGAGAAAGGGGAGGAAGAAGAAGATGAAGAAAAGGAAGAAGAGGAAGAAAAGACAAGGGAAGAGGAAAAGGTGGAAGAGAAAGAAGAAAAGGAGGAGGAAGAGGATGAAGTAGAAAAGGAAGAAGAG
>NW_027185852.1:25928056-25928620 GCF_028583685.1 Petaurus breviceps papuanus
GAGGAAGAGGATGAAGTAGAAAAGGAAGAAGAGGAGTAAGAAGAGGAAGAAGAGAGGAAGAGACAAAGGAAGAAGAAGAGAAGCAGGAAGAGGAGAAGGAAAAAAGGAGGAAGAGGGAAGAAGAGGAAGAAGAAGCAGAAAAGGAGGAAGAGGAGAAGTGGCTGTGATGACAACAGCTCCCCTCTGCCATGGGCTGCTCTGAGGTGCAGGAAGCACCTGGCACATGCCGCCCCATGTCAGGTAAGAGTGCCAGTCTCACAGGGGCCGTCATTATCCCCATTTTACCAATGGAAAACTCAAGACTCCTTGAGGTACAGAGACTGGCTGAGGTGGCACAGACTAAAAGGCCTTGGTCAGGACCTGACCCCACCATCCTCCGGATTCCAGGTCCCAGGCTCTTGCACTGATTCTAAACAAAACAACACTTAGCCCAGGGCCTGGCATATGGAAAGCACTTAATAAAATGTGTGCTGGTGGCCTGATGTGCATTTATGAAGGGTACGCTATGTGCCAGGCCCTGGGGAGGCCAAGCCATAAGTTAGGACCCCCCCCCCCCCCCCCCCC
>NW_027185852.1:25933620-25960380 GCF_028583685.1 Petaurus breviceps papuanus
TCACAGGGGCCGTCATTATCCCCATTTTACCAATGGAAAACTCAAGACTCCTTGAGGTACAGAGACTGGCTGAGGTGGCACAGACTAAAAGGCCTTGGTCAGGACCTGACCCCACCATCCTCCGGATTCCAGGTCCCAGGCTCTTGCACTGATTCTAAACAAAACAACACTTAGCCCAGGGCCTGGCATATGGAAAGCACTTAATAAAATGTGTGGTGTGGGCGAAAGTGCCATTATGAAGGGGACGGGTATGACCAGGCACCTGGGGAGGCCAAGCCATAAGTTAGGACCCCCCCCCCCCGCCCTCTAGAATCAAGAGGAGGGAAAGAAACTGAGTCTCACCTTCTCACTGAAAAGGTGAACAAATGAGGCCCAGAGAGGTCGAGCCCTTACTCAAGGTCACCCAGCAAGCTGAGGCTCTATTTTTTGGAGACTCTCCTACACTTCAACAGAGAGCTGCCCTGTCTGTGCCATGCAGACTCCAGCAGCCCCTAAGGCCCCTACTCAGCACCGCACCCTCCCCACAAGGCCTGAGAACGAGGCAGAGGAGAGGCTGACATACAGGAGAAGCGTTCCCAGCACCAGGGAGCAGAAAGTGCTGATCTATTCCCACAGACCCAGCCGACAAATTCTGATATCGTGAACATTCTGCACTTGGACAGACGCTCTCTCTCTTCTTAATTACACGGTGCAGGCAGGGGCCTGTTTTGCAGAATCTGCCCAATCACACGCCAGCCGTTCATTCCCCCAAACGCAGCTGCCAAAATTTCCCTGGTCTCTGTTGTGTTCTCGAGCTTCAAGGACATCTTGTGAATGTATAAACGCCATCCAGCAGAAGCCCACAGCATCTCCCTCTCTCTCTCTGCTTCTTCTCTCTCCTCCCTTTCTTTCTCTCTCTCTCTTCCTCTCCTATCTCTCTCCTTCTCGCTCTTCTCTCCTTTCTCTCTCTCTCTCCCCCCTCCCTCGCTCTTCTCTCCTTCTTTCTCTTCCTCCCTCTCTCTTTTTTTTCTGTCTCCCTCTATCTCTCTGTCTCACCTCTTCCCTCCCTCTCCTCCCTCCTCCATCTCTCTCTTCCCTTCCCCTACTTTCCCATTCCACTTCCCTCTCTCTGTCAAACGACCGCCTCTCCTCCTTTCTACTGTGGATTGCATGACTGCTTCTTGAGTGTGAATCTGAGATGCCCAAGACGGCCCAGTCCAACCCCTCAATGAGAAAAGAATGGCTTCTCTGACCACTCTGATGGGACCCAACAACCTCCTGAGTGAAGACTTCCAGTGACGGACAACTCACCCATTCACTAAGTAGCTCATTCTATTAAGGGTCTAGTCATTAGGAAAACTGGTCCTTATCTTGCTCCAAAGTCGGTCTGGCTGTAACTTTTACCTTTGGGCCTCAGTTCTCTCTGTAGATAAATGGGAATTTCCCAGACCCTAGATCTAGGGCTGGAAGGGACCCCAGAACCCCCACCTAGTCCAAACTCTTTACTTTAAAGATGAGGACACTCAGGTACAGAAAGACAATGGATTTGGCCACGGTTATAGTTAAGTATCGGAGGTGAGATTGGAGCCCAGGTGCTCTGATTCCTCATCTAAGGCTCTTTCCATGGTGATGGGGACATATCTTCCTCCAGTTAGGGAAGTAAAAGAACATTGACTCTGATACCAGGAGACAAGAGCTAAGGTCCTGCTGACATCTGTAGATAACATAACAACAACAATAACAGCTGGCATTTATAGAGCACCTGCTGTGTGCAGACACGGTGATAAGATGGTCTCATTCCACCCTCACAACCACCCCAAGGAGCAGGTGGAAGCAGAGGCAGGCAGAGGCTAAGTGACTTGCCTCAGGTCACAGCTAAGAAGCATCTGTGGCAGCATTTGAACTCAGGGCTTCGTGAATTCAAACTACAAGAGTGCCACCTAGCTGGGCAGATCCTCTTAAGTCCCTACCTATGACACCATGGACCTTGGACATGTCATCTAACCTGACCTTCAGTTTCCTCAATAGCAAAATGGGGTCATAAGCCCTGCTTGCTATCCTGTGACTGTACAGATCAAATGAGAGAAGATTCTCAAGCACTTTAAGAATTGCAGGTACATTCTGCACATTTTCACATGGATGGTCCATATCATATCGTTGGTGGGGAGGGGTGGGAGGGAGGGAGACAACTGGGAACTTGAGATTTTTTTAAAAGAATGCTATAAACAAACAAATTAGAAATTAAAAAGGAACTGGAAGTGATACACAAATGTTGGGAGTTATTATTCTGCTTCCAAATGAAATGTATTCCCACCTCAATCTGATCTCGTTCCTAGGCTCTGGTCCCCATGTCCTTGCCCTCTCCTCAAGGGACCCAGGACGAAAGAACAGTCAATGGTTAACAAATACAGACCCATCTTGGACTAGGCCCGGACTCATTCAGGGCCCCTGCAGAGGAGGCCCCAAGAGGCGTGGGCCAACAGCACACTCCCTCCCCTCACAGGGCTTACTGTCTGGTGGAGCCAGCCTAGTGGTAACACACTGAAATCAAAGCCAACTGGGCCCACTCACACCTGTGGGGGGGATCTGTGATCTACAAAGAACTGTCTAGGGTTAAGGACCAGATGGAGGCAGGTAGAATATAACACGTAGCTAGGGTGAACCGCGTCGGAGGCACACATTTAACTCTGTCTACTTAGGCTACATGGCCTCTCCTAGAAAAGCATTTGTAAAAAAAATTAAAAGTAAAATATATATATCAAAAGACAAAATGTAGTTAAATGCCAGAATCATAAACTTATAGCACTAGAAGAAAAAGGAAAGTTGATCTCTCCCAATTCCCTCTTACTGTTTACTGTCTTTAATCCAGTGGTCCCCTGATTTTTTAATTTTAAAAGAATTTTATTATTATGTCTGTGTGAATTTTACAGATGAGGAAACTGAGGCCCAGAGCAGCTTAAGTCAGAGCTTCACAAGGGCCTACCACCCACATGACTGTGGAACCTGCATTTCACTGTGGCATCTAGTGCTCACTCCCTTTGAAAAGGGAGTCACCCCTTATTTTCTTCTGGCTGCATACACATTACTGATGTTCTCTGCTTTTCCCACATGGCTAAAGCATCCCCTTCTGCAGTAAGTTCCTCCTTCCCAAATAACCATTTGTTTAACTGGCAGCTGGACTAGGCGAGATCTGAGTTCAAATCCAGTCTAAGACATTTACCAGTTGTGGGACCCTGGACAAGTCACTTGACCTTTGCCTACCTCAGTTTCCTCATCTGTAAAATGAGGATGATAATAATAGCACTTGCCCCCCTCCCAGGGTTGTTGTGAGGATAAAAAAGAAAAATACTCACAAAGTACTTTTCAAACCTTAGAGCTATATACATTTCCAGTAAAAAAAAAAGGATGCATCACTATCATTATTAAGCCAATTTAATCCCATAAGCATGCACTAAGTATCTGTTATGCCAAAGGCATTGCACATTGGAGACTGAAGTGGGGAATCTGGTGCAGTGGAGTCTAACTTTGTGGATGATGAAAATAGTGTTTAAGAAAAACTCTGAGATTTATTGTGTCTTTTTTTTATCTTGTTTCTTCCTTTCAGGTTTACCTACAAACATCCTTGAGATGACTTAGGTGGGTCCCATGCCAAGCTTTCAGGAGGCAAAGGGATCAGAGGCCACAGGTTTCAATCCTGTCTCTGACACTTTCTGTGGCCTTGGGGAAGTGACCATCTTCATGGGCCTTAAGTCTCCTTGTTGTGAGGCCCTTTTCAGCTCCCAAACCAGGACCCTAGGATGCAGCCATCACTTTCTCCTCCATCTAATCATCATTTTAAGACTCCATGTTACCTGCATCAGCACTAAGTACAGTACAGTAGGTGCTTTCCTGACTATTGTCCATTTATAATCTTCTACCATATCCCTCCAAAATAACATTTAAAATTTTCTATCAATATTTTCTGTCTCTAAATCACCTGGTCTTCCAAAAACATCCCCCCCCTTATACAACAAACCTATATCTCGTAACCAAAAAGGGAAAAAAAAAACAGGAGAAAGTAACAAATAGTTCAGTAAAACCTACAAACCTATCCATCAAGTCTAAAAAGGCTCTACCCCCGAGGACCAGTGGGCTGGCCATGGGGGGATGAAGTCTTTGGCTTTGCAACAACAAAAATAAATAAAGAAAGCCTTTGGTGGGTCCGTTGTGGTACCCTCTGGCCTCTGCAGTGTGGTGGTGGGGTAGTGGAAGGGTGGGCGGAGGACAAAAGGAATCAGGACTTTCTCGTGCCTTCTGAGACACAGTAAATGAATGACTGATAAGCTTAACGTAAGCTTTTTGCCCTATTACCTGACAACCTGAAACACATCAGGAGAAACTGAACTAGAGAGGCTATAAAGGAGGGTGCAGGGAGGGCTGGTCGCGGGGTCTCTTTGCAAATTAGGACGTTAGAGGAGCTGCGATCATCACACACCCACAAAGGCATCCTTCCATGGAGCGCTGGGTTATCTCGTCTCCAAGTGCTTGTGGTGATGAAGTTAATTGTAGCTTGATGGACCACCATCTGCTGTGGAAGATGGAACCACCAGGAAATTCTACCAAGAACTGGGCATGATCCCCTAGACCAAGGCAGACGGACACACAATGACTTCCACTAACAGGGGGGCCAAGAGGAGGATGCCCACCCCTCCCCCTAAAATGATGTTGCCTTGTCACCCTCCCACAATCCCTAAACTGAGCTTTGAAAAGGGATAATGGGTAAAGAAAGAAGGACATTCCAGGCAGGGGGAACAAATGTCCCATATGAGGAACAGCAAGAAAGCCAGATGGCTTTCTATCTGACATAAAGCGCATGAGCGGGGAGCAGACTGAAATCAGTCTGGGAAAACAGATTAGAGTCAGTCAAACAGAAGAGAAAGGCAATAGGGAGCCATTGGAACTTCTTGAAGAGGGGAGTGACCCAGATCTATGCTTCTGAGAATATTCCTTTGGCAGCTGTGCAGAGGATGTATCAGAGAATGGAGAGGCTGCAATCACTGAGGAGTCCCAAGCGAGCAGTAGTGCAAGGCTGAACATATGTGATTGTCTGAGTGGAGAGAAGGGTACAGATGTGAGAAATGCTCTGGAGGCAAATACAAGAAGATCTGGGACCTTCATGGATATGGGGATAAAGAGAGGAATCAAGGATGATGCCCTTGGCTAAGGACCTAAGCTACTGGAAGGAAGGTAGTTTCTGTTGCAGAGACAGGGAAATTGGGAAAGGGGATGTTCTGGGATCAGAGGCTGGGGATGAGAAGTTTCCATCTTGGGTATGTTGAGCTTGAGATGCCTATGGAACATTCCATTCAAACAGTCTAAGTGGTAGTCATGTGGAAGCAGAATGCAGGAAAGACTAAGGCCAGACATACAGACCTGTGAGTCAACTGCACCATGGGTACTGATGAAGTCACCAAGTGAGTTAACATGAAGGGGGAGGAGAAGAGGGTCTTATGGGATACCCACAAAGATGAGAGGAGGCAAGGATGATGAATGAACCTGCAGATGAAACTGAGGAGTGGTTGGGAGAAGCGAGAAAGGGGTGTCAAGATAATTCACAGAGAAAAAAGAGTATGAGGAGGAAAGGAGATGCCACTGTGGCACATGTCTTGCTTTGTTTTGTTTTTAAGGGAGTAAAAGGGAGCATTTAGACTTGTTTACAGAAAACACTACAGCTGTCCAAAAAGGCAATGGAATGCCCGAGAAAGCTGGATGATGTTGAATAGGGGATTCCCTCTCAGGTCCAGGCTGAACTAGAAATCTCTGGGGTCTCTTAAAATTCTCAGATTCTGGATTCTGTGCCTCTAACAAGAACACCCTATTGTGGCTTAGTGCCAGGGATACAATCTACATCCCATGTCCCCCTGAACAAGCTACCCTGTCTCCCCCAAGTGTGGGCCTGTCCACTTTTTCAAGATGGTAGCCACAAAATGCTGTTTTCCCAATTCCTATTGGAAGCTGGCTTTAAGAACATGTCAGCAGAATAGAGTAAGGACCACAAGTCTTGATGTTCACCTTATACTACTATCTGACCTGCAAATCAAAGACCAGAGAACAAGGGCTATGTTGTTTCTTGAGACAGAACTTCATTGGGTAAATATTAGACAAGCTTACATGTTCCTGAAGGCAGTCGATACCAAGCAGTATCCATCACTGACATTACTCAAGATCTCACTGGCCCTGAATGGCTAACACTCATCCTTAACATACTAAGAAGAGACCCAAGACATTTTAATTCTTTCTTTTTAAATTACAACTTCCTAAATTTCTTATTTTCTGTTGTGACAACAGCCATCACTTCTGCTCTCAAATCCATAAGTTCTCTCCATTGCACCAAGAGTCCTCACTGCTGCTATGTATTCAGGTAGGACATCCCCTATGCCTGGAATGCACTGTCATCATATTTGTTGAAACCTCTCTTCATTCAGAGCCTGGGTTCAAATGATGCCTTCTTCAGAAAGTCTTCCCTAATTTTCTTCTACCCAGCTCCTGAAGTGGATCACTGGCCTCTTCTAATCAGTGTTAAAAGGCCACTGTATGTCTCCAGCACCCATATCACATTCACCCTTGCTTCAGATTTAGTTATGTTAACTGTATCTCCTCCATTAGACTATAAGCTTCTTGAAGCCTACTTGGGTGGAATTCTTCACCCTTCTCTCCTCCAGGGCTGAGCAGAGGGCCATGCACATATACCCATTTGTTGCACTGATCTGGGGTTTGGCAAAAGCAGGCATTGTGAACAAAACAAATAAGGAACTGTGGCTGAGGAGACTAAAGAAAGTCCAATCGAATCTATGCGACCAACTGGCGACACACAGATTCCGCCACCCCAGAGGCAGAAGCAGTACCGGGGGCCTCGTTCCATGTTCTGCCCACAGCTGACACACTTAGTAAATACTTTGACATCTCTTCGAGTTGGAGGGACTATTCTTGAAAGGGTTTCTTTCTTAAAATGCTAATTTCTAGTCTACATTACTAATTAAAACAAATTAGTCTTGGAATAAGAATAAACCATAGCTTTCTCTGTTTTTTCTTCCGCATAAGAGAGTCTTCTTATTTTGGAGGAGGGTGTATGCAGAGAGGAGCTGAATACAGACTAAATGAATTCAACATTTCCTTGGGATTCAATCCAGGCTTTGCTACTGACTATGACCTCATTTCCTGGGCCTCAGTTTCCTCTATAAAAATAAGGGAAGGGGCCTAGATGGTCTCTGAGGCCCCTTCCAGTACTGGATCTATGGTCCTATGACTCTAATGACCTAAGAGGACTAAAGAAATGTTATTGTGATCATTACAACTACAAGGCTATTCCATCACAAGGTGATCGCTGAGAGCATGGGAGATGGGCTTGCCAAGGGAAAGAGAAGAAACATAGAAGAGAAGGGTATCCAGGATAGAACCTTGGAAGATGAGAGATTCTAGCATTCTGTGGCCCTTCAAACTCCTGTATAATTCAGTTTAATGAAGTTCTACAAGAAAGCACTCATTGCCAGTTTGTGCAGAGCCTCTACTGAAATCCTTCAATGCCTTTGTTGCTAAGTTGTTCAACCTCAAAGGCTTAACCTTCAGGAGGTTTTAGACATGTTGGGTCTAGCAGCTTTGTCCCAGACAGAAGGCCACCAAGGGACAAATATTTTCAACCACAATACTCAGAAGTACTATCTGCTTAAGGGGGTTATGAACTACACGGGGACAGTAGAGGGACGTTCCTGAAATGTACAGCACTCTGGGATGAGCACTGAGGAAGATTTGTGAATAAAACTCTTGTGGTGCCATACCCAGTGCAGAGTGGGACGGGAGAGTGAGAGCTTGCTTGTTGGCCTCAAGTATGGAGGTGCTCATGGCCCAGAACCTCCAAGGGTCTGTCCACATACCCTTCTTATCTGTATCTCTTCCCTTTCCTTTGGCAATCTCATCCACTTCCAAGCCATCCCAAGGCCTCCTGATGAAGGTGACATTCAAGGAGGAAATTTAAAAGAGGAATTTGGAGACAAGGAAGGGGGCATCCAGGCGTAAAGGGCAGAGAGAATGAATGACGAGGGCAAGAAGATGGTAATGAAGCCTTAGTTAAAGAGAGCCAAAGGTGGTACCCTTCCTGATGCCAGGTCCGGGATCCTATGCACGATGGCCCACTCGGTTTCCATCTACCAAATTCTGTCAATCCTATCTTCAGGTCTCCTAAAGCTCTGTTCTCTCTATTAAGTGAGTATGTGCCGGGCACCAAGCTTGGGATACAATACACACTCTAGGGATACAAAAAAAGGTAAAAGACAGTCCCTGCCCTCAAGGAGTTTAGACTCAAGAAGTCTTAGGAGGGCGACATAAGCAAGTAAATATGTACAATCTCGACAAATGAACTAGGAGATGATGAACCAAGAGAAGGCCACACCAACCCTGGTTCAAGCCCAATCTTGCCTAGACTATAGTAACATTCCCTCAGTGCATCCAACCGGCCATCAAGTCATCTTCCAAAAAAAATGCCCAACTGATGCCCGACTGCCTGACCGCCTGACCATGTCCCTTCCCCGCCTGACAAGCTCCAGTGGCTGCCTTCTGCCTCAATGATAAAAGACAAGGCATCTAAAGACCTTAATAACCCATCTCCAGCCTACTTTTCCAGGCTCATTATACATTACAACCTCCTTGCCTCAACTCCAACATTCCTATATTCTGGTTAAACTGACATACTTCCTCTTCCCCAACATGACAATGTTTTTCCCACCTCCACACC
Source organism: Petaurus breviceps papuanus (assembly GCF_028583685.1). Lineage (NCBI taxonomy): Eukaryota > Metazoa > Chordata > Mammalia > Diprotodontia > Petauridae > Petaurus > Petaurus breviceps. The sequence continues at coordinate 25,942,367 of NW_027185852.1, forward strand.
TTTGTTCTCTCTTCTCATATGTGCCTCTCAGAACTCCTCACTTTTTTCTCAACCAGCATCTACTTCAAAAGGCCTTTCCTGATCTTACCAATTTTTAGTGCTCATTGTCCAAGTGGGAATCACTTTATATTCACTTGCCTATGTACATCCTATATGTCTCCTGTAAAATGTAAGGTCCTTGAGGGCAGGAACTACCTCATACTGATCTTTGTATCTTACTGTTTGATGCATAGTAGGGAAAAAGATAGAGAGCAGGCCTGTGACTTCATTGGTAGAAAGAACTCTTGGATGAGAAAAATCGCTCAGAGATTTAAGAGTAGAGAGTGACTTGTCTAGGGTCACCCAGTCAGTATGTGTCAAAGGCCAGACTCGAACCCAGACGACCCTTTCATCTTCAATAGGGAAAGACACCCTCCGACAGGACAAATCATCACTCATACATACACAGTGCTCAAACACCTTCTATCTTCAGAAGATCCTTACAATCCCAGCAGAGCTGCCTCCCTGACACAATATATTTTCTGTGTACTTTGCTATTTTTATTTTATTTTTTTCAAGCTAGGATAATGAATGTTCTCTCTGGCGGCTTTGCCAGACTCTGAATTCTAGCTCTTAAAAGATCTAGTCTCCTTTCATCCCGAGCCACTCTCTCTCCACATCCAGCAGGGACTGATCTGGCCAACATGAAGACAGATGGATGGTGCCCACACTCCAGTGTTCCCTCTTGGGGAAGGAGGACTTCCGAGCAAAGAAAGACATCCTTTTAAGAAGAACGGGCCTAGAGAACATTGAGTCCAGCCCTCATATTTAATGGATGCAGAAACGGAGTTCCCCAGAGAGCGACAGTGATGTCTCACAGAAAGTTAGTGGCAAGGTCAAGTCTCCTGATTCCCAGTTGAGGGTTTTGTCTCACAAGAGGTGGCCAGGTGGGGTAGTAGAAATGGAATCAGGAAAACCAGAGTTCAAATCCTACCTTGGACAATTATTAGCTGTGTGACTCTGGACTCTATGTGCCTCAGTTTCCTCAACTGGCAAATGGGGGTAAATAACAGCACTTACCTTCCAGGATTGTTGTAAGGCTCAAAATGTATTTTTATATCATTTTATCTTCAGATACATATATATTTTATATTATGTCTATCTGTAAAGTGCTCAGCACAAGGCCTGGCACATAGTATATAAATGCTAACTAGCACTAGCACAAGAGTGATTCTTTATTTATCCAAATCAGGTAAGCAGTGAACTCTCTGAATTATTCTAGAAAAAGAAAAGAGAAAATCTCCAAAAAATGCGTGTCCTGTTTTAAAACTACTTACAATACTAGAGAGTTTCGTTTATTGTCAGACAGACAGACCCCAGGATACCTTGATCCAAACAGAGGAACTCTCAGCAGCTAACAGTCAGATCAAGATGGGGAGGAGGGATTCCACCAGCAATGAAACCTGCACCCAGAGGATGAGATGGATGCCCGCTACAATAAATAAAACACAGGACACGGGGACGACCATGAATGCAATCGTCCCTCTTGACTAGCTCAGGGAGGGCTCCCAGGAAGGCACTAAGTACATGGCTGAAAAAGGACATGGGCATCACTATTACTCGACCTGTGACTATGAGGTGGGGAGAGCTCCCTCCATGGATGAACTAGCGAGTCTGGACCTCTGGTGCTTTTGTAAGAAGAGTGCTTTACAAATCTGAAATCACTACACATACATGAGTAGTTATACCCAAGGTCACAAGACAATGAACAGGGTTTAAGATTATTTGATCGTCTTTCTAGGATCTGGTTTGAAAAGCACAGTTCTGGAGCTGGAAAGAAACCTGGAGGCCACCTACTGTAACCTTCTTCATTTTACAGATGAGGAAATGGAGCCCAGAAAGATGAAGGCATTTAGTTCAAGGTCATACAGGTGACAAGTGGCAGAACCAAGATTCTGCCTCCCAACTGGCAACCCTCTTTCCTCTGCACCATCTTGTCTGAGGTTTTATGCCACCCTCTCTGCTTGACTTTGATACCCAGGGAAATTCTGGCAGAGGTCAATAAAGAGATGGTTGGTGAATCTCTAGAAAGAGAAGCAATGATCTCAAAGGGTCAACATGGCTTTGTTAAGAGTAAGCCATACAAGACTGCCCTCGTGTCCTTTTTGGATAGGACTACTGAACTTGGAGACAAGGGGAATATACTGTACTGACCTAGATTTTTAGAAAAGGTTTTAATAAAGTATCTCATAATGTTCTTGTGAAGAAAATGGAAAGATATCAATGAAATGATCTTGCAATTAGATGATCTTGTAATTAGAAGGGTTCAGAACTGGCTAATCACAAAGAGTAACTGTTAATGGTTCAGTGTCAATGTGGCAGCAGGTCTGTGTTTGGCCCCATTCCCCTGAATACTTTGTAAAGGCATTGATTATTGCCAGATATCCCAAATCTGAGAACTAACACACTGGATGACAGAGTCAGGCTCCAAAAGGATTCTGACAGATTAGAGTATTGGGCTGAATCTAGTAAGACAACCTTCAAGAAAGTCAACGTGAAGTCTTTAAGTCAGGCTAAAAAAAATTTAACTTCATGATAGGGAGAAATATGGAGACAATGCAGTTTTCTGAAAAAGGGCTGGGGGTTTTAGTGGACCACCAGATCAATGAGTCAGCAGTATAATATGAAGGCCCAAAACTCATGGGATTCTTCATGATATTGAGGGTGTTGCTTCCAGGAAGAGGAAGGTGATCATTTCCCTGTCCTCTGTCCCCATAAGACCTCACCTGGAGGAAGGGGTTCAGGTGTGGGTACCCCAGTGTAAGAAGGACATAGATAAAATGGAAAATGTGGAGCAGAGGAGGTACAACCAGGATGGAGAAGGTTCTATGTCCATGTCAAATGAGGATTGTCTGAAAGAACGGAGCCTCTATAGGGGGGATTCGAGAAAAGAAGACCCAGGAGAAGACTTGATTGTTGTCCTTCAAATCTCTGAAGGGCTGTAGTGTGCAGGAGGAAATGGGTTCCTTTTATTTGATCCCAGGGGCAGTGGGTGGGAAATTGCCAAGAGGCCAGTTTGGGGCAGAAAACTCCCAACCAATGAGGGCTGTCCCCAGGAGGAATGGGTGAGTTCCAGAGGGGATGAGTTCTACCTCATAACAGAGACATGATGGAAGAAGGGAGAAGAATGAGAGACCATTTTTGCACACTACAGAGTTTTGTTTTTCTCTTTTTTTCCAGTGGGAAGGAGAAGTGACAGGGACAAAAACCATAGATCATGTTCATTAAAAAAAAAAAAATTAAAAAGTGAAGAGGTAGTGAGTTCCCTTTCCTTGGAGGTCACCACTTGTTGGACATGTTAAACAGAGATTTGTTTGGTGTATGGACCAGATGAAATGGCCACTTAGGTCCCTTACATCAATTCTCAGATTCATTGATTCTGAACCAGAAACCCAACCTTGGACAGTGCTCTATGACAGCCCCACTGCCTTACACGGCCACCATCAACTTGCCTACCCATTTCATCTCATTTGATCTTCATAAAAAGTCTACCAGGGATTCAGGGCAGGGAAGGAAACCAAGGCTCAAGGAATGACAGGATTTACCCAGTCAGAGAGCCACAAAATAACAGAACTGGGACAGAAGTCTTGTGATTTCCAGGCCCACTGCTCTTCAGCCAACCACACTTTATTAACAAAAGAAGGTATTTAGTCCTAGAAAGGGCCTAGGAGGGCATCTAAGTGCCATTTTTGTACAGATTAGAAAACTGAGGTCCAGAAAAGGTCCAGTGAATTACTCAAGGTCAACTGGGGTAATACTGGGATTTGAACCCAGGACCCAATGCTCTTCACCTTCACTAAGAATCCTTCAAAATTAGGAAAGGACATCTCATCTTCATCATTCTATCATTTCTAACATACTGATTTCCAAAATCCTAGGGTTTGGATCCAACCAGGGAACATCAGGGACCTACCAGAGGCCACACCCAAGATGTCTAAGTATGGGAGGAGGAGGAAATTGCTTTCCCTGTGAATTAGACAAAGTCCCTTGAAGCCTGAAGGCAGACTTAGGACAAAGTCATTTGCAGCCTCAACTTAACCCCCTTACCCAACCAATCCCCCTAACTTCCTCCTAACAAACCAGTCCCTTCCTGAGCACAGAGAACTAGCTCCTTCTAAGCCTCAGCTGATAATTTTCCCCAAGTCAGATGATGGGAGCCCACTCCCCATAGGTCCCCATGTCTGATACATAGGTATCTTTCAAGGCCCAGCTCAAATGCTAGCCTCTCCCTGAAGCCTTCCTTCCCAGGTCCAAGCCCTACCTGCCTGAACTTCTGAGTATCACAACCCATATTACTTCTATAATTTTAATATTAGTCACATAATATCATCTGTAGCTATATTTTTTGAGGTAAAGAATTATTTATATTTGAACAGAAGTCTTCTGATTCCAGTATTGGTGCTTACTTAGCTTCTAGGAATAAAATTTTATTTATCTCTGTACTCTGCATCAGATAAATGCTTGTTGAAGACTTCTTCATGAAAGTCAAAGTCTGAAGTCTTAGGTTCAAATCCTGGCTTTCATACTTGATACTTGTGTGAGCTTAAACAAGTCACCCAACTCCTTGGAGTCTCAGTTTCCCCATCTTTAAAATAAGGAGGTCAGACTCACTAATTTCTAAGACTCCTTCCAGCTCTGAATCTATGAGCTTATGATTCTATAAGACTCATTGTTCCCAATTTAAAAAAAATAACAGTTTAAAAGAGAGTTCAGAAAGGACCCAGATAAATGAGACCATGGAAGCCAAGTTCCCCCTCATCTAACATGACCTTAAACAAGACAATTCTCCCTGGCCTCAAGTTCCCTCTATAAAATGAGCTTCAAAGTACCTATAATAGAATTATAGTTTAAGAAATAGAAGAAACCCCAGAGACCATCTAGCCCAACCTACCTTAATTTACAAATAAGAAACTCAGCCAGAGTGCCAGTCCGCAGTTCAATACTGAGTCCTTACTGTGTGCCAGGCACAGAGGTCAAATGCCCAAAGTCACAGAGGTCACAAGCAGTCCAGTCACACCTCAAACTCAATCTGACAAAAAAGCCAACACTCGTCCCATTGTATTTAGCTGCCTCCAGATTCTATGCATTGTTGAAGTTAGAGGGGTTTGATACATACCCAATCTACAAGAAGGCCAAGGTTATCCTGCTTCCAGGACTCCAGATAGGATAAGAACCAAGTGGATCAGGGTTCTCACCAAACCCTGTCACCTTTCTTAGAACAAGACAATTCCCAAGTTCTGGGGTGCCCTAGTCCAATGTCTTCTCTGCTCCTTGTGCATGGGTGTTTCCTCACAAATCACCCATCAAAAGATGCTGAGAAATCACATCATCACAACATGGCACCTTAACCAGAATGAGGCAGATTCCCAAATCACCGCAATGAGCCAAGTTACAGGCAGCCCTGGAGGTGACCTCATCTTTCAAGACAGGGTCAAACTCTAGGAAGGCAATTTTCTTCCAGGCCTTCTGACCCGAGCCCACGGAGCCAGCTGTTTCTCTGGCATCACTTGGCCCTACCCTGCGCTCCACCCCAACTGTGGAGCACTGACTCACACTCCTTTCATCACCACGTAAAAGAATTTGTTCTAGAAAAGAGTAGTCACTGACTTGGTGCACTGGTCAGTGAATGTTGGTCAAATGAGCTCTGTCTCCAAAAAAAGGAAGCTGCAGTTGGGTGTATTATTCCTTGTCATGGCTAGGACACTGTTCTATCTGCCAAGACACTCCTAGAATAAATGCGTGCCCAAAATAAATACACACTGGATAAAACCAGTCCAACCCCAAATCAATAAGTATAGTGCCAACCCAAATGGTTATGTTTAAGGAGAATCACAGGATCACAGATTTGGAGACAGAAGAAAGCTCAGAAACCACGGACCCCAATGGTCCTCATTTACAGATGAGGAAGCTGAAAGCTGAAGTGATTTGTCCAAGGTCCCATGGCTAGTCAGTGTCAAGCTCAGGTCTAGCACCAAGATCCCCATGAGTGCTGTTGGTTCAGGACAAAAGAAGTAGACTTTTAACAAAAGCAAGGTTCTGGAATATATGCTGTGCCTTGGGATAATGCTATATTTATTGGAGGTAGAGGGTCAGGTTCCAAACTGGGCACTTGACTGAGATTGTAGTAAGAGATTATTACATGGCTGTGAAACTCTCATATGTTCTTAATTAGATGGCAAAGAAGTCTGAACTAGCCCTCCAAGATTAACTAGTTCCTACCCCCCACCATTGTACAGGTAAGGAAAGTGAGACCCAGAGAGAAAGGGGAATTGGCCAAAGTCATACAACTAGGAAGTAGGAAAGCCAGAATTTGAATCCAGGCCTGACTCCAAAACCAGTGCTTTTTTCCCCACGTCAGGCAGATGGTCTCTACCAGACCAATGTTTTTCTTTTTTTTCCCCACATCAGGCTGATGCTCTCTAAGTTTCATTTCAACTCTAGGATTTAGACTAGAGAACTTCCAACCTGGATGAGGGCTCTACCACTTAACTCATCTGTGTCATCTTGGGTGGGTCACCTTCCCTCTCTCGGCCTCAGTCTTCTCAACTGGAAAAGGAGAAGATTAGACTAACTGGTCTCAGACTCCTTCCATCTAAGTTCCTAGACCATTTTTTTTCTCTTAAACCAAATATGGGACTTTATTTTCCTTCTGGGAACTCCCTCCTAATCCACCTAATGTTGTACCAGGGGGCCCAGAATGCTCAGGGTGGTAACTTCAGACTAAAAAGCTATTTTAAGAATCTCAGAGCAAGTTTGGGATCCACCAGATAAGACCCTCAAGTTCAGAATATCAGAGGACAAATCTGGGCAAGATATTATGTACCCCATGAAGGGTTTAAAAAAATAGCAACAGGAAATAGAAAATGGCACCTGGCCATTCCACCAAAGGCTGAGGAATTATAGGTAAGGAGAGAAAAAAAGGAGTTTTCCTTCCTCCAATGCAGGCAGAATTTGCAGGGGTACCCTTACACCCCCCAGTTATTAACATTATTCTTTTCAAAGGCTAAACATAACTTCATGTCTTTCAGTCTGTATCTCAAGTCATTTCAGGGAGGTACAGAGGATTTCTCTGCCTTCACCAATGTCAGCGACACATACAAATTTAGTGCCATCTGTGAATTTCTGTAACATGCTTCAAACAACGGTTTTGTAAAAATCAGGCAAGACCAAACACCCCTCTCCTCCCCATAATCCCCACTCCCAAAATGTGTAAGAAGAGCTGGCCAAGTCCTGGGGCTATCTGGTCATACAGTCCCCCGATTCTCCCAGGACCCTCCCTAACGGCAAACAGTAGGCAGCCCATCTCCAATCAGGATTCTGCACACGGCTAGCACACCTCATCAGTCAATAGGACTATTCGCCTCTCCAGCTCCCTAGACTGCTGCAGCAATCCATCATTCCATGTGGCCCAAGTATGAGAAGGAAAATGGCGGAAAGTTTGGAAAAAAATATCATGAAAGCACTTTGGGTCCTTCACCAGCTCTTCTCCAGCTTCCCCTCTCCACTCGGAAGACAGCAGTCCTCAGTGAAGGGAGACGCAATCAAACACTGCACCGTTTACTAGATGCCTTCTAGTATGGGGACTAGCTCCGAGGGAGTTATCCCACCAAGACAGACACATGCCTAGGCCCCATGAGAGTCACAGGATGTGAAGAGATCAGCCCGAAGTTACCCTGAGGACTGGGATGAAGACGATGATGCAGTTTTTGCCACATCTGAGCCTCCCAACAAACCCTCTCAAGCAAGAACTCTGGGCATTATTATTAATATGATTTGCATTTTATAGTTGAGAAAACTGAGGCAACTAATAAGTATCTGAGGCCAGATTTGAATCCAAGTCTTCGACGTCAGGCCCAGTGCTCTACCCACCGTGCCATCTAGCTGGCCCAAGACAATCAGAGCAAGCTCTATACAGAAGATGGCATTTGGAATGAGTTCTGAAAGATGAAGAGAAGAATTCAATGGAAGAAGAAAAGAAGGGAGAATTCCATTCACCAAGCAAAGCATCTACCATGCACCGGTTGCTGGGGATAAAAAATAAGAATTCAAGAATGAAATAGTCTGCATCCTACAAAACACCATGAGCAAAGAACCCGAGGTAGGAGGTTAGCTAGGGAGAGGAAGGAAAGGGAGAGCACAAAGGCCCCTCCCTCGGGGACAACATCTACACAAGCCCACACTCCTAGAAACCAGACTTTCAGATCTTGGGAGTCCAGGGGATGGTTCTTCCTCTGGGGGCTGGGGACTGATTAAGAACTCTTTGGATAACTGTTTCAATGTAACTGGTTTACTTTGGAATCCTCTGTGTTTTAACTTACTGGGTTTAAGAAGATGATCTGAGGGGGTGGTCCCAGGCTTCAATAGACATGGGGGTGAGGGGCTGACCCCCAAAAGATTCAGAATACCTGATGAGATCCAACCTCACTTTGCAGCTAAGAAAACAGAGGTTCAGAAGCAGAACAGGCCCTGCCGGCCACAGAGAACACCCGGGGAATCTTCGTACTCAGTTAGAATCAATGCTTCCTGATGGTTCTGAGGTCAGTGTTTTTGTTACCCCCTCTCCCCACTCTGCTGAATAAAATACCCATTTTAGAGACACGAACCATTGCAGTGTGATCTTGGAAGGGTACCACAGCTCTTCTGGGCCTTAGTTTCCCTGTCTGTGAAATGGGGGACGGCCCTGGGCATTCAGTCTGATGGGGCACAAGTAAGGTGAGCTCAGCTTAGTCTGCTGGCTTCTCCCCTCTGCTCTCTAGCTAACTGCTCAATGGAACGGTAGGCTCACTGTCAGGCTGGCAAAGTGACAGTCACTGCCCAGAAAATCACAATGGGAAAAAAATGTATTTCAACTTTTCCACCAACCTCCAGTTAGGAAATCCTAAGCTAAACCTAAACCCAGCTCTGGAAGTCTTTGAGTAAAATGCCAAATTGTGAAGGACGCCCCAGAGGCACCGTAAGAGAGCCCAAGAGAAAGCTCCTGCTTGCTTCCAGGCAAGCTCCGGGGGCTGCTGCCAGCAGGTAGGAGGCACTGGGTGGCAAGAGGAGTTAGGAGGCCCAGATCCGAAGCCTGCCCTGGACACTTGGACCCTATGAGGTTCATCGGCCTCCTTCCCTTCGGCAGCCTAACTTAGCGGAGGCGAGCAAGAAGGCCTTGGAGTCGGAGCAGCTGGGGTATTAGCTAAGTGACCTGCACCTCTCCAAGGTTCAGAGTCTTCGGGGAATGAGATCACTCTCCAAGAGCCTTCCCCGCTTTGAATGGATGATCCCGCAAACCTTAAAGCATTAGAGACATAGAAACTGTCCGCTAAGCCAGGAGCTCTTAACCCCTTTTGTGTCCTGGACCCCTCTGGCAGTCTGCTGGAGCCTATGCTAATAACACCGCAGCTGCTCTGACGCCAAGCCCTTTCAGAACCTTGTCAATGCATAACATGAAATAACATAATATAAAAAACATACAGAGGATTTACAAAGAAAACAACTTAATTCAAAATATAATTATCAAAATATTTTTAAAAACAAGTTCCCAGACTCCCAATCTCTATTATTAGTCCTTTAAACAATATACCCCCCAAACTCTCTTCAAGGCAGTCACATGGTCCAGTTTCACTTCCCAGAATGAGACACAGGTACCCTGGAAAGTGAACTGGAATGGTTTCAGAGGCATGGGTTCAAATCCTACCTCTGCCGCTTGCAACCTGGCTAGCCTTGGCCAGTCATTTCCCCTTCAAGGTGCTCCATTTATTTCCCCACAGGTAAAAGAGGAGAGTAGAACAATATGACCTCTAAAGTCCATCCCAAGTCTAGATTGGTGATCTGTGACCACTCTGGGCATTAGGGTACCCTCTCCAAGCACAACCGCTCTGATGGGAGAAGAAACAAAAGCTACTTCTGCAGACCAGACCACACGTGGGCAGTTCATGAAGACCTTCTCACTCTGACTCACTTTGACTCAGTGGGCCACAGCCCACTTGGAACAGAGGCTCGGTACTCCAGCCAGGCCTCCCCTGGTCTTCTGAGCCCCACGTGGCAGGCACCAGGAGAGCCTGGGGGCTAGCAGGCCCATCTGCAAGTTCCCTCTGCGTCTCATCAGCATAACCAGGTTGATTCCAGAACTGCTGTGCCTTTGCCACTACAGAGGAGATTAAAACACAATCAAGCCGAAAGTTATCCCCCCCCAAAGCCACCTAAAAACAGAACTACTCCAAAATAAAACCAATTTACATATTTTAGACCAAATTAAAGAGTAAAAGCTCAGGAATCCCTTTTAATAGCCTGAATAATAAATGCACGTTTATGTAAAGCTGCCTCGGGGGAATGGTTACTGTAAGGACAACTTCTCCAATATTATTCATAAATATCACTTTTGTTTTGGCATTAGAGGAAGAATCCAGGCTTCTGGGAATTGTGCTCTCTGCACCCTAGTGGATTGCCCACAGATAATTAACACTGACAAAGAGCAAGCAGCCCCGTATTTTCTATGCTGATTGGAGGCCTAACAGGAATCATCATGAAAAGGGATGCATCAAGTTCTGTAGAAACCAGGAATCATGAGCCTTTGGTCTTCTACTCTGCTCTTGGGGACGGGATGCCCTCAGTGCTTCAGTGGCCCAAAGCCCAAGGACATGAGCAGAACTACCTTCATGCACGAGAGGTTGGGCCAATTCTTCAAAGGGCCCGTTTTTCTCTTTAAAGTTCAGGCCAGCCTGCTGTTTTTCATGTAGAACCTAGAAAGTAACATCGTTCACTGGGAGGTGCTCAGCACGGCGGTATGAGGGGGACAAGATCCTCAGAAACTGATCCTGGCTCATATCAGGGGGTCAGGCAGGACAGTCTCCAGCACTGCTGTGTCAGACACACAAACCAGCTGAAGGAGCTGAGATCCCGCCGACGTAGACCATGGCTCCCTCTGTGATTTGGTAGAATGACCTTCAGGGCCCATCATAGCCAAAATATTCATCTCACTCATCCCACTCTGCGTCTGCGTGAGAAGTATCAGTGCACGTACTCTGTGTCTCCATGGCTAGACTGCATGCACCTTGAGAGCAAGGACCATGTTTGACTCCTTCTGGACCCCCTGCAGTACCTGGTGTGGGGCCCAGCACAGAGCAGACGCTCAGGAAATGTTTGCCAAGTGAATGAAGGGCAGGGCAGAAAACATACTTTCACCCACATAACTAGGGCATATCTATTCAGCAGATGACTGAGCTCATCCAAAGGGTATCTATCCACTGGGAAATGTCTGCTTCTAGAAACAATAGGGGACAATGGTCATGGTGCTAATGGACCACTCCCAAGAGAAGGTCAGCCCAATGGAAACATCCTTCCCTGTCACTGTTTGTGGCTGAGCAGGGCAAGACAGGGCCCAGTGAGCGACCCTCAGCAGCCACCTGCCTCTCTTCCTCCATCTAATTCATCTCCATCTCACCAGCCCAGGGCCTACATTCCAGCAGGTCCACAAAAAGCATGTGGGAACTGAATTATGAATTATTCCTACACAGTATTATTCCTACACTCCTGATGTGTAGAGCTGAAGAGGAAAAGTGTCCAGAAGACAGAGTAAGATTTTCATACTCTTGTCCAGATCTCACCCAAACAAAGTGGGCAAAATCTGGGTAAGACAGCCTCAGGAGGCTTTACTTATGTGTGACCCCCTGTCCTCTTCCTTGCTCCACCTCTGTCTCAACCATGCTTTTTGGTAGACTCTCTGGCCCCAAACCCAAATCTCTAGCCTAGCAAACCACCTTATTTTCCTAAGACAAAGGCATGAAGGAGGGTCATAAATTTAAAAAACAGCCTTTAAAAAGAGAATGTTTTAATGTTTTTTTGTTTTAATGTTACTATGTGAAGGGATGTATGTTTCCTGTCAGTGCAGAAACTAGTACCAACATTTCTCTGTGTACCCCATCCCCACTCACCCTGACCCACCATGCCAGGCACACTTTGAAAGCTCAAAAAACAGACAGACATCTCTAAGTGGTGACCATATGGAGGGTGGCGGCGGCAAAGGGCTCCAGCAGACACACAGGACACACACCCAGCCTGTACTCCCAAAGGGCTAATGGTCAAATGTGAGAAACATGATTATAGCATCTATATAGCACTTCAAGGTCTGTAAAAGTACTTTAGGTCATCTCATTTGATTTACCTTTTTAAAAAAGGTAAAATACAATAAATTTTTAAAAAAGAAGGAAGGAAGAAAGGAAAGAAGGAAAAAGGAAGGAGGGAAGGAAGGAAAAAAGGATCAGTTAAATGGGGAACGAGCATTCTAGACAGTGATCTGCTCAAATTCAAATCTGACAACCATTATTAAGCACCTACTGTGTGCAAGAACCAGTAGGCACTAAAGATACAAAGATGGGGGGGGGGGAAACCACCCCGCACAGAGCCTGACCTTTATTTCCTGAACAGATGACCAAGGCTATAATTCACCAGAGTAAATAATTTTCCTTCTGAACCTTTGGCAGTCCATTTACCATTACAGGCCTTCAGAGTCCATTCTGTTTGTATTTGAACCTCTTCATATTTGGATACAAATCAGTCTTTTGAAAAAAAAAATTAACTCTAAGATCAGGATTTTGAATAGTCAAAAAAGTGAAGAATGAGTATCACTTTCCATGGTGAAAGGTTGCCAGTCCCCTTCCAGCCAGACCCCAGAACCCTGCAGGCTTCTGGACCCCCAGACATTCTTTTCCAAAGATTAGCATGAAGGCCTGAATCACATTTTCCTCTAGCAGCTAAGCAAGACACCCCCCCCCAAAAAAGAACAACAATGGTGCTGACCTTATTTTCTAACATTCTCACTGTTTTTTCAAACCAAATTGAATTAAGAATTCCTTCCTGACTTCCACAGATTACCTTCTTTATTGAAGAGAAAGTCTTCAGTATTCAGAAGACACACAATTCAAAGGGAAAACAATAGGTAAGGGTGTCCCTGGGCTGGGGGGCCCCAAGGAGGGAGACACACACACTTACACACAGATCTCAACCAGTTCAGACAGAGCTGGACTCCCAAGGTGAGCCATTGAGGGGAACGGAGCTTAGCCTATCTATGCCCCAGCTAGCTATGGGCCAGGAGGAATGCACACTAAACCTTAGCGGCTTCAATCCCCCCCAAACCACCATTTCCAATGACTGGATTTCTAACATGGATGGGATGGAGAGGGAACACTCTGCTTGAATACCTAATTACATTACAGACAAAGGGTCAAATCTGAGTATCCCAAGTTGCTGGCCAGGGCAAGGGGAAGGTGGTCAGCTGCCTGGATGCATGCCTGGTCACGGCCCATGTTAGATCTTTAGGGTATCCCATACCCCCTTCCCCAAATACATTTTTTTCATCCAAGTCATCATTCCCATTTCTAGTCATTTCAAATCATTAGTATATGTAATGCACAATGCCCCCCGCCTCCCCATCTCTTTTGATCAGTGTAAAGTTGATCTATAAAAAGCCCTCTGCCCCTAAAATAGAGACACCAAAAATAAACATGTTTTATATAGAAACTAGAAAGGGATAAAAAAAAGTAAAAAACAATGTCTCTCTCTCTCTCTCTCTCTCTCTCTCTCTCTCTCTCTCTCACACACACACACACACACACACACACACACACACACACACACACACACACACACCCCTTCAACCTCCTTCTCTTTCTCCTTCAACTTCCCACACCAGCCAAGACTCTGATTTTAGTAGGAACGCCATCACTCATCTGCAAAAATACTTTCCATCTTGGCCATTAATAGCACACCCTCTGACATTGAGCCCCAGATAGTTTCAGGAGGCAGCAGGTAAAGGTGCTGACTTTCCTGAGCTCTGCAGGCTTTATGGACTGATTTGGTTTTTTCCATGTTGGTCTTCTGAAGCGTTACCTATTCTAGCGTAAATGACTTTTTTGGGGAGCAGAGGATGCTTCGGATAGGCAAGGGCTGCCTCTTCTTCTCCATCCCCTCCACCTCCATCTCCATGGACCCATACATCTGCACGCATTCACACATGTATCTGGTCACACCAACCAAGTCACAAATGCATACATCGACACGTGCTATGCTGAGATGAAGGAAGGCTGGGTTCTCACGATGTCAGAACGGACAAATTCTGTTTGGCCTGGCCCAGCAACTGGACAGTGTGTAAGGTAGCCAGCTCTGAAGGTTCAAACTGTCTGTACCCCTTCCTTACCCCCAAACCCCTAATGACATTGAACAAAAATGCTGCATTGCACCATTTGCCAGGGCAGAGGAGTATATCTGGCGGCAGCTGCCCACCGTACACCAACAAATATACATTTTAATGTGTCCAAGCATGTAAATGAAGTGTCTGGTGGACACAGATTGCGGGAACAGACAAGGAGATCTATCAAGGAGAGTACACCTCCAGAGATGCACAAGGTAATCCATCACACACACACACACACACACACACACACACACACACAGAGGGACCCAGAAATCTGCAATATGCTTCTTGTGGAGTTCATGTGTTGGGGGGGGGTCTTTTTATTTTTTAGTTTAGATGAAGCCTGAGTCAGTAGAGTCCAACATAGCTTGCTTAAGAACATGAGTCCCTGCATGCAGATAAAATGTGGGTTTTCTCCATCTACTTGAAGGAAATGTGAATAAAGGCTGGAGGAAGAGAATTAAACCAACCTAAAACCCAAGCAACTTACATTCCAGTCACCGTCTTGCTGCCCACAGCACTTCTAAGTTGAAAGCTGCTGTCTCTAATCCCCTGCAAAAAAATGCTCTTGGAAACATCAATGCACACTGTAAACACCCTTTTAAAAAACTCCACGACTTCTAGGCTTCCCATTTCCTCTCGGAGGATTCCTAACAGAGAGTGTAGACCAACAGAACTGAAGGCCACCTGTCCCCATCAATGATCATCAATGCCCCGCCACAAAGATCATTTTCCTTAAATGCTCCCCACCCAAGCTGGTGGTATTAAAAACAGATATGGCATTTTACACACACACACACACACACACACACACACACACACACACACTCTCTCTCTCTCACTCTCTCTCTCTCTCTCTCACTCTCTCTCTCTCTCTCTCTCTCTCTCTCTCTCTCTCTCTCTCTCCCTCCCTCCCTCTCACAGAATTTTTAAAAATTAAAGAGAAGATTTTGACATGAAGAGAGAAAAAAAGTTTTTAAGGGGGCTACCCAACCTAAGAAAGCCAAGTTAGGCCATCTGTATCCATGCTGAAAGGGTGGTCGAGGTGAATGAGAGAAGAGGATAAATGCAGCTGAGGGTGTCACAAATGGCTAAGGGATTTCTTTTTAGTCAAAACACAAATGATTCTTTTAAATCATTTATTCCTAAGCTACGGGTTTCCAGATTAGCTCCCCCTCCCACCTCCGACCCCTTATGTTTATTTATTCCCTGTGTCTCTGGGTTGAGTGATTATGCTGTGTTTTCTCTGAGATCCTGAAATTCACAATCTTCAAGACTGCTTGAGATATATTCCTAGTCGAACTTTCCACTTAAGAAATGGCCCTCTCTGTTAGCTTACTACCCGCAGGTAGCAGAGAGGGCTATTTTTAAGACAAAGGAAGGACAAAGATCAGTAATGGAAACACGTGCCTTTGTTACAAGCTGAACCCAAATGACAGTCCCTGAAATGAATTTTCCATTTCTCTTCAGTGCCCCACAAAATAAAAATACAAAAAAAAAATTACTGGAAATAAAATTTACTGAATCTTCATTGCTGAGCATTTTCTAAGGAAGCTCAAAGGACCTGACATCTTTCAAAAAGACTGGTGGGCAGGGAACAGAAGTTTCTGAAATTAAACCATGGAATCAGGATTTAGGTGGGACTAAAACATCTATTTTATGCCTTGTTGAGGGAAGAAATGAAGGTTTGGGCCCTGAAAGTTTGATAAAAAGAAAAAACAACCTATGTCATTCCCTCCCCCAAAAAGATCTAACGCAAAAATCTCATTGAGAAAAGAGCCGAAGGGAAGATGAGGACAGAGAAAGTGAAAGCTTTCCTTTTTCCTAACATCCACTTTCAGGCATCCTCCCCCCTACGTCTAAAGGCCCTGATTGCTGTGATAGCCATTTCCACCTTTCTCTCTTGAGAAGGTGAGTGCCCAGCTGACCTTCCTTTAAGGCTGGAAGGAAGAGAGCCTCACCAGCCCCCATCCTCTCTCCACTGTAATCCATTCACCATCTAAGCACCTACCACACCTTCCGGAGCCACCAGCACCCACCATCATGGCAGGAAGGGACTTTGGCTGGATCAAGCCAACTCTGCGTGTGCCAGGGTGCCCGCCTGTCGCCCGTGCTACTCGAGACACTCCCAAATAGCCGTCTCTGCTTGTTTGTTTTACCAAGACCGGCTTTTTTGCCTGGGCAAGAATCTGAAGCCGAGAAATCAGCACCTCAGCCCGAGTGGAGAGCGACCAGGAGGAAAGCTGACAGCCACAAGCCAAGAGGGGAAAGGACAGAGATTTATGTGGAAATAGATTTTTTTTTTTAGTAATTTCTACTAGCAAATAGACTTTCAGAGACAAGAGGAGGTGATCCTGAAATGATTACCTTTCCACATCACCACCTGCTTTTTTCAAAGTTAGAAAAAAAAAATGCCCTGATCCCACCAGACCCCATCTCTCCCTCCCTCCTGCTCTCCAAGGGACTACATTTGCTGGAAATTTCTAAGAAATGATTTGCAGGCACAATCAGCCGGGCAACTTCCCGATTACGCTGCTGTCAACTTCATTCAATATAATTTACATTTTTTTCCTCCTTGCCATTTTTTACACGTACAATTTTGCAGCAAGGAAAAGCAGGGGGGAGGGGGGAAGGGGGCAGAAAAAAAGGAAGACTCCCTCCTCCCTTTCCTCCACTCTCCCTTTTTTTCCTCCCCCCCCCCAAACAGAGAGAGGCGAGCGAACAGATGCTTAAAAATAGATTTCTGGAAATCAGCGTACAGCAGTCAGAAATGTAATTAACACCTCTTTATGGGGAATAATTAAAGTTGTGAGGGCCGGCTTTGTGGCCGGGGAATCGAGGGGCCCCCGCCCCCCCCGGTTTCCGACACTGTTTGCAGTCTTCTCACACGACAACCACCTGCTCCCCCTCCTTGGCTTCCCCAATGCCTGTTTCCCCGGCAACCTTTCATTCTCTCTTCCTCCCAGAGATGGCTTTCAGTGGGCCGCTCAGTCTAATCTTGTTTGTTTTACACCCATCACAACAAGCAAGGAGACAAAGGCAGCCTCCAGAAGAGGGGAGAGACCCCAGCTTTGTCCTCCCCTGCCTCGGCACCCACCGACCGGTCAGCGGAGCGAGGCTCTGCCAGGGGCTGGGCGGGGGAGGGGGCACCAACATTCAGGACCCAGATATCTGAATTTTCAGCATTTTCCCCTTTCCATCCCCACCTCGAGCTCTGACATCTATTAGTCTGAAGAGCTTTTTTAAGGCTCTGGGGGGGGGGGTGCATAAGATGGGAGTGAGAGAGGAGTTTCCGATTTCTTGCTCAGAAAAGGAGGCACCAAAAATAGACTTACTACTCTAGCAAGAAAGGGATTTTTTGACTAGCCCCCCCCCGCCCCCCTTCCACAGCAGTCTTGTCTGGTTCTACCAAAAGAACCCCCACCCCACCCCAGCCTTCCTCCTTTCCTGGCATGCACCTGGGGGAAGGGAGGCATGGGCCACTCAGACCATCAGCTGTGGGGGGGATGGAGGAAGGATTGAGGACCTGAATCTAATCTACAAGACCCCAGGAAGCTCCAGGACACCGTGACTGTCACAGACACCAGTCCAGGCTTGGCTGGAGAGTATGCTCTTTGGAAGAGATGAGGAGAGGAGGGAGAGAGAGGGAAAGAGAGGGAGAGGGAGAAAAGGAGAGAGGAGGAGGGAGGGAGGGAAAGAGGGGGAGCGAGGGGAAGGAGGGAGGGGGGAGAGGGGGAGAGGGAGAGAGAGGGAGGGAGGGAGGGAGGGAGAGAGAGAGAGAGAGAGAGAGAGAGAGAGAGAG
>NW_027185852.1:25960480-25964519 GCF_028583685.1 Petaurus breviceps papuanus
AGGATGCTTGTAGAGAGACACAATTGGGTGACCTGCCAAGCCATCTAAGGTGTACAGCCCATCGCTCCCCCTCTACACACACACACACACACACACACACACACACACACACACACACACACACACACACTCACACTCACGGACACGCGTGTCCCCCACCCTGGCATCACCACGCAGCCTCCAGCCCATTCACTTACCATGTTTAAGCCACTCCACTCCATCCGTGACGGGAAGATGGACCCTCGCACGGTGCCAGGAGCAAAGAGAACGTTACGTAAAAGCTGGCATTCCTTCCAAACGCCCTGCTGCCCGCCCGGCGAAGCCACCCATCCCCACACACGCCAGGCTCCGCGACACATGCATGCCTCCTCCTCCTTTTTATGAGGTCATGACAGGGGACTCTTTGAAATACAATATGCAGCATTTACCCGAGCCCAGAGAGATTGCCCTCCCTGCCCACCCCCCTGTACCCTCTGCGCAGTCCAGTCAAATGCCACTGCCTACAGTGCCAGGTCTTGGTGAAGAAGGTCTACATTTTTTGTGCCAAAATGTAGACAAGACCCATACCCTGACACTCACCTCGCCCCACCCCACCCCCTTGGTCCCCCGATAAAAAAATCTCAAATATACATCCACACACCCTTTTTCAACCTAAAATTTTAAAAATCCCTTGGTTCAGTTCAGCCTTTCCATTTTTACTGAGCTCTCTGAAGAAAGCAGAGGCTTTTCCCACCCACCCCCTTCACCTTATTTCGAGAACGGAAAAAAAAAAAACCAACCCAAACCACAATGACCTTAAAAAAAATAAACAACATAGCAGCTATCACCCCCAGGCTGCCCTTCCTTACTGGATCTGCTGACACCATCCACACGCCAAGGAGCTAGTCAATGAAAGAGGAACCCCACCAACAGAAAGTAAAAACCCAGCACGAGCAGAAGGCTGGCTGAGGGTGTAGACAGACAGGCTTCTTTTCCCTTTAAACTGCAGTCACACAAACAAAGAATATAAATTTACCAATACCTACCATCACCATTCTTAGAGGCAAATATTGGGTCGCGCGGGGCTTCGACTCCTCTCACAATATGCAAAGGTTTCAGGTTTATTATGGTTAATAGGATTGTTTCAGATCCACAAAGCAAAGTGCGGACATTAATATAGTCAATCACAATTTTTTTTTTTTAAAAGGGGGGGGGTAAAAAAAAAGGCCAAAAAAAAAAAAAAGAGGAAAGAGGCGAGCTGAGCGCGGTGTGTTGGGAGCCCCCCGATTCTAGGACGTAGGTAAGAACTGAATAGAGAGCCTCGCTGAAAATTGGCTTCCAGCCTCTCCTTTTTACATCCATTTATGGGACCATCTGTCAGCCAGAGCCCAGCGCCCATTGGCTAGGGAGACCGAGGGAGGCGTTGAAGCATCAGGCGCTATTTAAATTAGCTCCTGCCAGATTGACGATGTTAATGATTCGCTGACCTCTACAACAACAGAGACCACATTTCTGAACTGCTTCGTGTGTCTAGTAATTAAGGCCCAGCTGAAAGCAACAACATCCATGCATGTATTTTTTTTTTTAACCTATCTCCTCCCTCCCCATCCAGGCACTCCCAACAAGGGCAGGTCGCCCGTGGCCGTCTGCAAACCTTCAATGCGGGAAGGTCCTACCTTCCTCCCCTGGACAGTCCAGGGGTTCCTCCATCCGCTCCCCATGCTGACGCCTGGCTTTTCGGCCTGTCCGGTGGCTTTCTAGTCAGCTGTATGGCTGATGCCTTAAAGACACAACAGAACCTTAACTGGGGTTGCTCATCACTGGCTGGACTAAGGCAATGCCTGTTCTGTCTGGAGTAGGGGGACAGGACGGGAGCGACCTGGGTTGGCGTTTCCAGGGGGAGGCGACTTCAAGTTGTACCCCCTCCCCCACTGCTACTCTAGGGTCTGCTTAAGGAACTTTAGGGCTAAGAGTGATTTTCTTAATGGAAAGGGGGTGGGGGGTAGGAGGGGGTGAGAGCAGCTGTGCAGACTCACTCGCCCATCTCACTGCATTGTTCCTTCTTTCTAGCGAAGAGAAAATGATGAACGACTTATTTTAATGGAATTATTTCTCGACTCTGGTAGGGGCCCAACTGGCACGGCCATGCCCCTCCCTCTCTTGGCCTATACCCACTTGACAGGCAGCAGCAGCGGTGCCCTTTGAGACCATCACAAGCCTCAAACGTGACTTAAAACATCACAAATTGGACAGGGTTTCACTGATCTAGTTTGGAGAGGCAGTGTGCCCCTCGCCCCTCACTGCTGTTCACAAGGGCCTGTCGAGGCTCCACACTGATCACACACACTCACACACACACACGCACACACACACACACACACACATACAGAGTTGGTGTGCCCAGAAAATAGACACTCGGTGCACCTGCCCTAGTCGGACTGGCTGGTACAGCTGCTAGCCAAGGTGGGGTGACTTTCTCCCCCACAAATGTCTCCCATTTGGAGTCAGTAAGTTTGCTAGGAAATATACCCAGGTCACCAATATTCTCAAAGATGGCACCAAAGGTGACTGGTTGAAATCCTAGAGAAAAAGAAATGGTGATGTGGAAGGTCACCATTGAGTTTCAAGGCCATGGCCTCCTGGAAGTGGGGGACAAACGGATTTTCCTAATTACAAGTATCAGGTCTATAGTATGATATGAGGAATGTATTTCTTCCTTCAGTGCAAATACCAGAAACACAATACTCCTATGGGTAGATTATAGAACCCATGTGTTTATATCTGTATGTGTTTGCGCGTGAATCTCTCGTGTGTGTGTACTTGTGGGTTTTTCCCCCTTGTAATTAAACAAATCACACTGCTAGAAATAAAAACACAAGGAATCAGAAAATATAAAATGTGAAACACACAGCCGCTTCAGGTGGAAAAGACAGAGCACAGTATGATTTTCAGGTGACAAACTCAGCTCCCACCTGAAGGGCACCGAGAACCGCTTGAGGTTTTTCAATATTTGCAGAGCTGGGTAGGGCCAAGGATGCATTTGCGGGCTCCCTGGCCTATGTGGTTTTATTATGTGTACAAAGGCAATACATGTCTGCTCCCTGACACGCCAACAAAAAGTCTCCCAAGCTCAAGTACGACTTGGTCAGTATTAAAATATTGTGGGCTATGAGCTCCAGAAACAACACTCACAAATCCACAGAGAAAAGCCATTTGCTTGACAAAAAAGTGTTTGCTCCTTATTTCTATGGAGGTTATTGAAAATACAGAAGGCACTGAAAAGACCTCTCCTCTCCCCGGTCCTCCCAGCCTCCACACCCTCCAAGGCAGACCAGCCCAAGATGCCCCAGCTACTTCTCTGAACCATTATCAAGGATGCTTTAATGGCAGATGCACTTTGCTCAAGGACTGATCTTGGCTCCAGAAACCTCCCCCATCTCCAGTCTCTCTCTGGAATCCTAAAACAAATGCCCTAAACATCCTCCGAGGCCTTTTCTCTAAGGACAAAGGCAGAATCCCATTGTTGAGAAAAGTCAACCTTATTATCGGATTTCCAATAGGACCATTCATCTCTGGGAGCAAAGTGCTGACCGCTATATCCCAGCACTGTGACATTGGTAAAGCATCCGAATCTCAATAGATTATCTCAGGAATCAAGTCTCTCAGCTGGCATTCCACACACACCCCCACCCCACCCCAATCTTCCAACATCAGGAGGAAAAACTTGTCTTCAAGCAATCAAGCCCGCGTAAAAATGAAATCACAAGAGTGGGGGGTGGGGATGGGGGGGTGGGTCTAGGTTGCTCTCTGCTTACCAGAAATGAGCAGTTTCTGGACTCATTAGTGCCGACGGGGTCCCTGAGATGGCGAGGTCTACTAGGGAGCCCCTCACCACCACGTAGACCTCCCAGGGGGTACGGATATCTTAGCATCGGGAGCTGCCAGCCGTCCGGCGCTCGCTCAATCTCTCTCTCTCTCTCTCTCTCTCTCTCTCTCTCTCCTAGACCCATCTACCCATCCCCACCCCCCACTCTTGTGATTTCATTTTTACGCGGGCTTG
>NW_027185852.1:25964619-25992229 GCF_028583685.1 Petaurus breviceps papuanus
CTCTCTCTCTCTCTCTCTCTCTCTCTCTCTCTCTCTCTCTCTCTCACAGAGCTCAGATGGACTGTACCAGCAGCCAGCCCAGAGTGAATAACTCACCGCTCCATACAGTGGTGAGCTGTGCCCGGCAGGGTCCTAGGCAGCACCAGCAGCAGCCACTAATGGAGACGGCAAAGAAAAAGGAAAGAGATCAGCCCCATCCCCCCTGAGCCCCCAAAGGAAGAAAAGGAACCTAAAGCCCCAAGTCTGCCTCCTCCAGACTTTGCTTCGGCAGAATAAATCCAATCTGGTCCTAAGCACACCAAGGGGGGCAAAGCATCCCCTTCTCCCTCCTTCCCCCCACCCCCAGCCCCCAGCTCGCAGAGGATACCCAGGCAGAGGCATGAGACGTTACCTCGGTGTTTAACAAGGCAGCGTTAAGCGTCCGGCTGATTTCAAACATCTTCCCATGGAATGAGATTTCAGGAACACTGGGAAGGCTGCCTTTCACGGCACTCGGGCGGCAAGAGCTCCGTCAGTTCTCCCACACCCCCCGAAGCTGGAGATGAAGCATCTCCCTAGAATGGACACATGGGGGCTTCTAGGAGAGGCAGGGAGCGGCCGGGCCAGGAGCACTCGTGGGCTTTGCCCCGGACACTCTTCTGCGAAGTAACAGTTCACTCAGATACCACCAGGTGGGCAGCGTGCACATTCGCAGGAACCGTCTCAAAAGGCGGCACCTGGGTCCTCCCTCTCTTGGCGCCTTGGAGCAGTGTCTGGGCATAAGATGGGCCAAAAGCTAAGCTTGAATCCCAGGCAGGCAAAACCTGTCTGGATTTTGTCAAAATAAGCCAACCTCCCCTTCCCCTGATTCATACCAAGGTGTGTGGGGGGGAACAGACTAAAAAAGGAATACCTGCCCAGAGCCCTAATGGGGAATCACAGGACAAAATGATACAAGGCGTGTCTGATTCATTCATTCAGAAGGAAAAAAGAGCCAAAAAAAACCCAGGGGGCAAAGAGGGCAGAGTTGTCAAGGACCCCTTGGCAAAAGCCTCCTCTAACAAGAATGAAAAACATGTACATTCCGTGTGTGTGCACGCGTGTGTGTGTGTGCACGCATAACATGCACGGCATCCGCATACGCTCTGAAAAACCAGCTCCAGGAAAGACAGAGGAACTCCACTGAGGACAAAACAGAGGTAAGTGTGGAAGGACACAGGTAACTTTTTTCCAAGTGACCTTATATCTCTATTTTGAATATGTGTAAGTGTGTAAGTTCCCTGAGGGCAAAGTCAGGCTCCTCTTTGTCTCTGTTTGCCCAGGACCTCCCCAGCACAGTGCCTGGCACAAAATGAGTGTTTCTGGCTTGGTTTGAATGAATGACTGCTGAATGATTAACTCAAGCACACTGCTCCCAGGGTGGTGGTCCACAGTCTCTGGGTGCGGAAAGAGCAAGCAAAGTTTAAAATGGAAAATGCCAAAGAAAATGCCAGTTCCAATGCCCTAAATGGACGAGGAATAAATCAACGCCGTTATTCCTGCATGCCTCCTCCTACAAATTCAAATATTGGAAGAAGGAAAATATCCACCACCACCCCATGACCAAAAAAGAAAGAAAATTAAAATGAGAGTAAATACTTCAGGATTGCCTGAGAGGCCCGGCCCATTTCTCCAAACCATCCTCCTCATTTTTCTTCACATTTGCTCCAAATACTGCTAGACTCCAGAGTAACTTGGGGCACAGAATCCTTCCTGGCCTGCTGAGATCCTACCTTTGCGGCTCACCTGATCCCTCCTCAGAAAACTGCCGACCCACGTTTAAAAGGGCCAAGTGGAAGGGGAGGTGATCACTGACACAGAAAAGAGTCATCGGCCAGAAGCCCCCAGGATTATTGGCCAACAGTCACCGACCCTCAGTTCATAAGGAATCTAAGATTGCTTAACCAAGCACACACCCTTCTGCTTTATGATGACAGGGGCCCAGCTGTTTGTTTGTTGCTTTAAAAAAAAAATAAGCCAGATATATGGGGCTTTTGTTTGACCAGACAAAATACACCACCCCAGGCCTCCACCCAGATGAGGGCCCTTCCATTCTCTTGGCACACTCGGGCAACAGCCAGTCAGGCCACACACATCCGTGAGCTGGCTTCTCCTCATCTTGAAGTCAAGACAGCATCACTTAATACTACTTAACCTCCTTGCATATATTAAGTTTCAAGTGACAATTTTTAACTGGGGAGCCAGTGAAGGGGGGAGTCTCTCATCCATTTCAGGTTCTATGAAATAGTCTAATTTGTACACTCACCATATGTCTTAAACACTAATTAAAAAATGTCACTTTCGTCAAACATTAAAATGTAATCAGCCTAGTAAATAAAATATTCTCGGGTTTGCCTGCCTGGGTGATAATTTAAAGGGTGTTTATCTCAAGGTAACCTCTGTATTTTGATTACTATTGAAGGCTTTTGATTTGAAAATGGGGGGGAAATGGAGGGGGGAGGATGTTGTAGGGGAAGTCTTACTAATGTACAGTCACACAAAGAGGAAAAAAAAAGATGAAACACGTCTTTAAGGACCACGGTCTGTACTCTTGTTACCCTAAGGCAAATTCAGCCAATCGATAGCAAACCACTGACGTCCAGCCATCTGCCAAGTGATGTGGCTGAAACAGGCCTGTGAGAGACAACTTTTTTTTTTCCCTTCCAGAAAGCCTCATTTCCAGGCTATTAGCAATGCACCAGGGCCTTCCGCCCCAGCCAGCTCCTTCACAGGGTGTGGCTGCAGAGCCTTTCCCAGGAAGGGGCCTGGGCACAGCCTCCCCTTCCACTCTTCCCCCTCCTCTCACAGTCCTTCCCTCCATGAAATCAAGAATTCCATTCGCTTCCCCCTAATATGATTACGGAAACCATTTAAATACCGTCATCAGCAGCTCTGACCCGACATTTCCCTCTGGTTTAGTTTCTCTCCCTCCCCCTTCCTGCCCGCCCTTGATTAAGCAGCTCCTTCCTATGCTCCGGCTCTCATCCCTTGGAAAGGAAAATAACACAAAGAAATACAGCCTTGTGCCTCGAGACCATTTTAAAGAAGATCCGGTTAAAGGTCAAACTTTGCTTTTCATTTAAATATTTGTTTTTCCTTTTCTGTAGGAACACCGAGCCTGACACGAGAAGGTCCTTGGAGACTGTCTTGTCCGGCTCTGTCATCTATCGAGGCCCTTGAAAGGCAAAGGACTCAGTCAAGGTCACTCATGTGTCGTATAAGCAAGAGCTTGGAAGTGACTGACCCCAGTCCTATAATTCCAACCCTGAGTCTTATCCACTAAATCACATTGTTGAAAGATTCTGAGGTTTCCTGGGGGCAGAGGGGGAAAGTCTGCCTCCAGTGATTCACATTTTAGTAAACAGCCTTGGCACACTCCAAATCATAACCTTGTGGACTGTCCTCGGGATAACCCACTAGGCATCCACTGAGCCTGGAGCTGGCAGGAGGGGCACACACGCCATAGTAGGGCTGGTGCTCAGAGTCCTCACAGCATGGCAGGGTCAGCTGGTCCTACCATGTCTGGGGACAGCCCCTCTTGATCCTCCTCAGGCCACAGCTGGAGTAAGGGTTCAGTTCTGGGCACCACCATTTAAGACTGTCAGGCAGGTAAGCCAGTAAAGTACCTACTGTGTGTGTCAGACATTGTTAGTGCTGGGTATGTCCAGAGGAGGCAAACAGGATACCTTGGGCCTGATGTCCACGTTATATAGTGACCAGTTGAAGGAAGAACGCATGTTTAGCCCAGAGAAAAGACTTGGGGGGACATGAAAGCTGTCTCCAAGTACTGGAAGGGCTATAATGCGCTGGCCCACTTGGCACCAGAGGGAAGAACCAAGAACGAGAGCACAGTTACAGAGACCCATGTAGGGTGGAGAGCCCTGAGCTCTGTCCCTTCCCCTTCCGCCCCAGCAGCTGCAAGCACAGGCTGGATGGCCACTTGCCACGCAGTTGTGGGGGCATGGACTAACCTCCTCTCCAACTCTGCAATCCCAGAAGCAGATGCCCCAGCAGAGCCCATGAGAGCCCAGGGTCTTATTGTGTCCAGAATCTCATGCACAAAAACACAGATACAAACTTTAAAGTCAACAGCCACTGAGGGGCCTGGTAAATGGGGGCATTAGAGCAAAGGGGAATCCCCCAATCTGGCACTGAAATGGTTAAAGCTTCTCTAAGCCTCAGACTAGTCATCTATAAAATGGGAATAAGGCTCCATGGAGCACCCAGCAAACAAATTTAGTATGAGTCATTCTAACACACTAAAAGGCCCTAGAGATTTCACGGAATTATCTCAAAGACGCAGACACACGGGGATGGGAATGAAAAGAAGAATCTGGGCAAGCCAATCTCTCTTGTCCAAGCGGCACCTGCCTCCCTCCTAAATACCTGCCTAATAACAGAGACCCCAGGGGATTAGGTGAAGAGGACCCTAACTTTAGGGGAAAAAACTTTGGGCAGAAAATAGCACAGACAGATGCTTAACCTATGTAGCCAGAACTCATCAGAGCAGGTGACTATGGGAACCCCACCTGGACTGTCCATTTATCCTTCAGCAATATTTTTTCATTAAATCTAAATTTTTTCAATTTAACAGAAATCTATTTTCTCTCCTTCCCGACTCCTAGTCTATTGAAAAATAAAGAATAAAACCCTTGCAACAAATATGCAAAGTCAAACAAAACAAATTCCCAAGGTGGCTGTATCCAAAAAAACATACATATGTCTTCATGGGCAGGACAAGCCCATCATCTCCCTACTAGGAGAAGCGTGTCCTGGACTGTTAAAATGTGTTACCCAAGCCTCAGGCAATGGCAGGCCAGGGTCTGGCTGGAGAACTCTCCTAGATTTCCAGAGTAGGAAGGAGATTCAGGGGGTTTCTAGTCCAAGACAGACAGACACAGACATAGACATAGACACAGACATAGACACACACACACACACACACACACACACAGACACCCTGCAGAGGAATTCCCTCAACAACAAATACAGTAAGAAAGAAACCCTCACCTCTGAAATTACCAACCTTTCCTTAGACTCTGCCTCAGTTTCCCCCTCTGCAGCCTCTTCCCACCACTTCTGGTTCTGACCTCTGGGGCCATCCCTCTTCCAAACGACAGCCCTTCAGATAAAGATAATGAAACACAACAGCATCATCCTATCCCCACTCCCACTCCCACCTCCAGGCTTCTGGGCTCCAGGACAAACATCTCCCACTAAGACTGGTCATCTTAGGTGTCTATACAAGGAGACTTCTCAGACGCTGAAAGATTTATGTTGAAAACCTCAAGACTACAATGTAGGAAGAAGCTGTAAGAAGTGGGAAGGGAGGGGCAGCTAGGTGGTACAATGGATAGAGCACTGGCCCTATGGTTAGGAGGACCTGTGTTCAAATATGGCCTCAGATGTTTACTAGCTGTGTGACTGGGTAAGTCACTTAAACCAAACTGCATCACCCCTAAAAAAAGTGGGAGAAAAGAAGGGGAACACACCTGGACCTGGACCTTTCAGAAACCGCAATCCTTTGTAGTCAACTCTTATACCTTATTATTATTTTATATATTAATTAACATTAATAATAATTGTTAACACTGATATAGGGCTTTAAGGTTTGTAAAGCACTTTAAATGTTTCATTAAACATCACCTAAAATATATATTCATCTACAAAATGTTGGCCCTTAGAGCCGGCCTTGGGGCCAGGAAGGCCAGAGGTCTGGCCCTGCCTCAGGCACCTCCTGGTACTGTGGTCCTAGGGAAGTCGCTCAGGCAGCCTCCAAAGACTTGAAGATTCGGTGCCAGCCTGCACCAGCAGAGGGACTCTCTTGATCTGGGATTTCCCCTATTGATGAAATCACAAGCCTCCTTCTTGATCCCTCTCTTTGACCTTTCTGACTGCCTGGCAAGTCAGAAGAAACAGGGAATCACCCATTTTAGAGATGAGGAGATAGGGTTTGAAAGGACAAGGGACTTTCCCGGGGTCAAAGAGCAGGAAGGAGGGTAAGTCAGGTCTGAATCCCAGGTTCAAAGCTTTCTCCGCTGCTCAGCACTCACGTAATCACACACACACACACACACACACACACGTGCACAACACATGTAGAATGTTTCATTTTCCTCAAAGGACTGACAGCATGGCTGACATTTTTAATCCAGCATTTCAAGGTTGGCAAAGCACTTTCCATCTAACCCTCACTGGAGTCTCACAACCCTGTGAAGCCGGTTCTGTTGTTCTTTGGTCGTTTTTCATTCCTGTCCAACTCTCCATGTCCCCATGTGGGGTTCTCCTAGCAAAGATCCTAAAGGGATTTGCCATTTCCTTCTTCAGCTCATCTTACAGATGAGGAAACTGAGCCAATAAGGTGAAGTGATTTGTCCAGGGTCACACAGTAACTAAGTGTCTGAGGCTGAATTTCAACTCAGATCTTCCTGACTCCAGGGCCAGCGCTGTATTCACTGTGCCATCTAGCTGCCCTCTTGCAGCAAGTACTAACCCCCTTTTAGAGATGAGGAAAACTGAGATTTGGAGGGGCCCCTGCAGAATCACCCACAGCCACAGAATGACTGGGATCTGAATCAGACTCTTCCAGACTCCAAATCCACCCCACCACCACCCCGATTCTGTGAGTGAAAGAGCAAGGATAAGGCCCAAGATGGGTGCTGGCCACTTGCACCCCAGTGAGTGTGCCCTGCTTAAAATGACAAAAATACCAATCTATAAACAGACATACTAACTTGCCTCATCCCTCAGTGATGCATGGCTTTGCAATGGGACTCCTCCAAGATGGCGGGCAGATCTCCTGACACCCCAGCAGGACCTGGACACTGAGAAGTGGGGCTGGATTCCTACTCTGACACTCCCTGACTGTGTCCTCCTGGACAATCACTCCCTCTCCTCAGTCCTCCATTTCCTCATCTGTCAAATGAAGGGGTTGGGTTTCGAAGGCCCTTGGCTAAGTCCCTTAACTTGGGCCACAGTTTCCTCATATATAAAATGAGGCAGCCATAGAAGATTGATTTTTAAGGTCTTCCCAACTTCTAAATCCCATGATCCTAAGAAAGCCATGCCTTCCCTGAAGCTGGCCGCAAGGAATGCATTCTATGTTCCAGAAGCATCTCTGCCTTGGGAGGGGGGAGTGCTGTGCTCTCTGCCTCTGCATCCTCAGTAAGATCACTGGGCTTGGAATCAGGAAGATCTGTGTTCAAATATAGCCTCAGATACTTCCCAGCTGTGTGACCCTGGACAAGTCACTCAACCTGTTTGACTCAGTTTCTTCATCTGTAAAATGAACCAGAGAAGGAAATGGCACAAATCACTCCAGTAGCTTTGCCAAGAAGACTCAGTTTCCTCATCTGTAAAATGAACCAGAGAAGGCAATGGCACAAATCACTCTAGTAGCTTTGACAAAAAAACCCCAAATGGGACCATAAAGAGTCAGACATGACTGAAAAATGACCAAGCAACAACACTCCACTTCCATTTGACTTCCTGCATTTAAAAACCTGGCTCTGAGAAAGTGTATGGGGCCCCCAGGCTTTACCTGATGCTCAAGGGGTCCAGGGTACCAAAAGGTGTCAAATCCCAGTGTGAAGGGAAACATCGGTGGACATGGGAGTGGGAACACCTGGCCCTGTGTTCTTGGTCACTGACTCTGATGCTAGAACAGAGCCCAGAGAAAAGGAGAGGCCTGCAAGCTCCAGTCCCACTGCCTCAGTTTACAGGGGAGGAGGAAGTCGAGGCCTGGAGAGGGGGAGCCAATGGCCCCAAATTCTCACACTGACTTGGAAACAGATCCAACTAGACTCAAGTTGCCTGAACCCCAGACTCAGGTTAAGAGCAGTCTCCATGGAGAGGGAAACAGTATTAATTATAATTGCCATCTCCAAATCTCATCGCATCAGCAAGAATGATCATAAATAGCATCTCCATGGAGCTTTAAAAATGGTAAGATCTCAGATTTAGAGCTAGGAAGATCCTTAGAAGACATCTAGGCCTACCCCTAGGAAACAGGAGGGAAGCTACTTGTCAGCCAAGAGCCCAAGGGGCAGCATTTGAACCCAGGGCCCCTGCCTCCACACCCAGGACTCTGTGTACTGCACTCCATTGCCTTCCCAAGTTTACAAAAGTTTACAAAGCATTTCCTTACTACTCTATCAGGGATATAACACAAGTATAGTTATCCCAATTTTACAGATGAGAAAAATGAGGTTCAGACTATTACAGCTTCTTCATTCTTCCCATGCTGGAACCTCATGCTTTATAAACAGGTGATTTATATGAGGCAAAGGGGCATACCACCCAAAAACTACTTAAGGAAGGGAATCTTATCACCACCGGCATTACTGATGCAAACAAAACCAAAAACAAGAAGGTGGTAGTTTTAGAAGGAAAGAAGTGCTTCCTTGAAAAGACCCAAAAGGAAGCAAGCAGAGCTGGTCTCGCTACATGTCCTAAGTCACTGGATCAGGGGATCAGAGACTTAAAAGGATCCTCCATCGGATGCCAATTGGTCATTAACACGAGAAACATTTTAAAATCAGCTGTCTATATAGCATCTGCTAGTTACGTAAACAGAGGACAAAACCCCAGTAGAGATGAGAATGTGCTACGGCACCATGACAATCACTCGAACCTGACCTGTTTAACCAAGCTGCCAAAACCTGACTTAGGAAACAGACAAAGGGACAGAAATCAGTGTGGACCATCACTATGTAAGTGACAAGAGGAAGCTCAGAGCCCAGAAACAGCCACAGGCAGCATGAGGTTATCTGCCTGCCGAGCACAGTTTTAGAGCATAAACAAATTTGCAAAATGTTACAAAGGAAGAGTATGAGGAATGTCACTTTGTAAAGCAGGGAAGACTGATGGAGGGGAAATGGGTTCACAGAAAGAATACGGAGCGCCAACTAAAGTGCGTTATCCCCAAGCGCATTTATAAATAGGGAAGCTAGGACAAGTGGCGCTGCCGTTAGAGCCCTGGCCCTGGAGTCAGGAGGACCCAGGTCAAACCCAACCTCAAGACACTAGCTGTGTGACCCTGGGGAAGTCACCCGACCCTGTTTGCCTCAGTTTCCTCATCTGTAAAATGAGCTGGAGAAGGAAATGGCAAACCATCCAGTATTTTTGCCGAGAAACCCCAAATGGGGTCAGAGAGTCAAATATAACTGATGTGACTCGACAGCATTTATAGATAAAACTGAAATGAAGGACACAAACAGGAGAAAAATGGAACAGATCTGCCAGCATTTCACTAGCAAGCTTTTGCTTAATTAATGGTGGAAACACTGCATCTGGATTCTAAAGCCTCAGTCCCTCTATGTACTAATGTAAAGGAAAGCTTAATAGACAAGGTTTCATCAGAGCCAGGACTTGAAGGATTTCAAAAGATGGAAAAGCTAGTGCCAAATATTCCAAAAATGACATTCAATTTAAGTCAATTCAACAAACATTTGACAACTAACATATAAAAGAGATTAGAAAAAAAAAATTTAAGTCCTTACCCTAAAGGGATTTCTCTTTCTCCCAGGGGATTTTTGGTACCAGTTAAATAGGTGACTTCTGGACCATGGTTTAAAATATGGGAACAACCGGTCTGAGAGAGAGCACCGATAACACTGTATCTGTCAGAAGTCTTGCAAACTTAATCAAAAGGCCTCTAAATTGAAAAAAAAGAGGGAGAAAGACAACTATGCAAATCCTACAACCCCCATTCCACAGAGAACAGTCACAATGTGGAAAGAGGAGTGGATGAGATGCCCAGAAAAGGCACAAGGGAAAAACAGAAACAAAAATGAGAAACAACGACTACGCAAGTCACGTCTTCCAACACCTCTCCAAAAGAACTAGAGTTCTTAATAC
Organism: Petaurus breviceps papuanus; assembly: GCF_028583685.1. Lineage (NCBI taxonomy): Eukaryota > Metazoa > Chordata > Mammalia > Diprotodontia > Petauridae > Petaurus > Petaurus breviceps. Next base: position 25,974,496 of record NW_027185852.1, read on the forward strand.
AAGCAGGCAAACGTAACCTCCTAAGACTGAATGAGATGTAACCAGTAACTGAAAAGTGGTCCTGAAAGGTCATTTCTCATTCGGAACAGGGCAGCAAAAGGAGCTGATGGAAGGTCCTATCGCATCCCATAGTGAGATATACCCCTAAGAGAATCACAGATACAAAGGGCATTTGGATGAAGGTCAATGGAGGCAGAAACACTGGTGATAACATCAAGGCTTCCTCCAAACTATCAGCAGAGAGAGAGAAAATGGATGAAGAAATCCCAGAAACAGATCGCAAGCCCAGTACAGGGAGGCATGCTATAGCAGTGATGGCAGGGATCATACTACTATAGTAAAATTAGACATAGTAAGGACAAAGGAGAGTCTTACTCTTGGATCAGATTCAAAAGATGCAGGCACCAGATGGGAGAATGTAAAAATAATTACTGCTAGCATTAATATCGCTTTAAATTTTGCAACACACTTTATAATATGCTATCTTTTTTTAGCCTCAGAACAGGCCTCTGATGTAGGTGCTAATGTTATCCTCATTTTACAAAAGAGGAAACTGAGTCAGAAAGCATCTTAGTGACTTGCCCAGGAACACACAGCTAATAAGTGTCTGACATCGAATTTCAAACTCGGGTCCCTCCTGACTCTATGTCCAGTACTCTATCTATAGTGTGGCCTCTAACAAGACTGGAGAGCATTTTGTCAAAAAATAGATATGATGGCTTTAGTAGGATGCAAACTCAACGTGGTATCTCAGAAAGAACAAGGAAACAGGCTTCATTAAGAGGGTTCAGGAAGGAGAGGGCACAGTTATATGGTCCAGCACTTAGCCAGGTACACAGTGGTGCTTAATAAATGCCTGACGACTGTTGACTGACTCACTATATTCTTCCCAGGCCAGAAGACATATGGAGCATTTTGCTTGGTTCTACGCATTGAAGTTCAGGAAACATACTGATAAGCTACATTTGAGTATTGTTGGATAAATGAGAGCAAGAAAGAAGCTGGAAGGAAGGGGCTGATTGTTAAATCTGTAGTATGAGCAGTTAACACCTTGGAAATCAGTAAATGCTACAAATCCGGCTTGATTTATTGTTTTGTTGATTACTTAGACTTAGGAAAGTGCCAGAGAAAATGTTATGATGCAGATGAAAGTGTTTCTTGGGAGCATTTTCTTTTTCAGAGAGCTGGTTGTTAAACATTTATACTAGCACATTCCTAATATAGAGGCCAGAAAGTAACCCACAAGGTGAAGATCCATGCTATATAAAGGTTGTAGCAAATGGGGATGTTTATTTAGCTTGGAGAACAAAAGACTTGTGGGACATTATCACCATTTAGGTTCCCCACCTGCCATGCTTACAGTCCATCCTGACTCAATGGATGCCTGAAGGTGTTCTCAGATGTTGCCATCCCAAGGTCTCCTCCTCCAGTGGCGAGTTATTCCCCAAAACCTCCACTCAGGGGGATACCTCTGACAGCCATGCTCTCTGTCTCAGCCTGTTACCTTCTTTCCCCATTGAGTTGACAGCTCCCTTATAAGTCTTGTCTTCTCCCGTTAGAATGCAAGCTTCTCAAGGGAAGGCATTTTCTTTCTTTTTGCTTGAGTTTTTATTCCCAGGTTCAGCACAGCGCCTCACACATATTAAGTGCTTAATAAATGCTAAACACTTTGTCTAATCTATAAACAGCTGCCTTCACATACTCAAAGAGCAATCATTCAGTACAAGGATCAGCAGAGAAAGGGGTGGAAGTTATAATGGAGGCAGAGTTTGTGTCAATGCTTCAAAATATACATATTTTGGTACAGATGCATAAGGCCTTTCTTTTTATCATTAACTTCCTTGGAATAGATGCATAGCAATAGAATTGCTTCTAAAGGGAGTATGGGCATTTTACTCATTTATAATTCCAAATGGATTTCCACTGAGGTTGAACCAATTCACAGCTCCACTAACAATGTATTAGTGTGCCATTTTGGTGAAATCCCTCCAGCAATAACAATTCCCTCCTTTTCAACATCTTCATCAACTTGCTGAGTGGTGTGGGGTAGGACACTAGTGTGGCTGGGGAAGGGGTGACTTCATTCCCATCCTCCCATATCACCAACCAGACTATTATAAGCCTAGACACTGTGCAGCAAACCTGAGCAGTCTGAGCTCACTTTGCCCCCAGGAGGACTAACCTGGGACTCAGCTGTGAGCTATTTGAGCAAAGAAGCTATAAAAACGGTTTGGTGAAAAGCTCCTGAGAGCCCAGGAAACTCTCCTGCTTAATGCTTTTCATGTCATTGCCCAAGGCTTCTACTTACTCTGGACAACTTTTTATCGCCTTGGGGTCGTCTTTTACCTGGGGGTTGTTGTTTATGTTTTTATTTAAAGAACGGCTTATCTGAACCCTCAGGCTGCGAATGATCCAATGTACCAGGTGAAGGCCCACAGACTGGGACGCGGGCTGAGGTCGTGCGTCCTCTCCTACTGACTTACATTGTTGTCATTATTGGTTATTGAGAGCATTCTTTCCCAGTAACTAGGGAGAGTCTGCAAGTCTTCCATGGAGAGCTCTTCATCCATGTCCTTTCACTACATAACTACTGGGAAATGCCTTTTTTTCTCCTATAGATGTTAGTTGTCTATAAATCTTGGACATCAGGCCTTTATCTGAGATACCTGAGTACAAAGAATCCTCCCCCCGCCCAAGTTTTCCCTTTTTATCTTAGCAGCATTAATGTCGTTTATTGAAACTTCTCAATTTAATGTGACACATCTATTTTACCTTTTACAACTGCCTCTCTCCCTTGTCTGGTTCAAGATTTTCTCCACCAGCCAGAAGTAGGAAAGCTACCTGATCTGGGGCTCTTCTATTTCTTTTTTAAAATAGCATGACTTTTAACATTTCGTTTCTATATACATTGTGGTATATGGTGTAAGAAACTGTCTTTTAAAAAACATCTAATTTCTGCCAAACTTCTTTCTAATTCTATCAGCACCTCTTCTCAAATAGGGTGTTCTTTCCTTGGTAATTTATACTTTGGAATTTATCATATAGTGACAGGACCTAAGTCCAGAACCTGATGTGGCCACTTACTCAGTTTCCTTTGACTGGAGGGCTAAGCAAAGAACTCTTCCCAAAGTTTCCATTTAAAGAAGGGTCTCAGGCCATCCAACTATGCCTTTCTCACTGGTTACGCTTCCTGAACTGGACTCTATGAGGCCCCCTCAATGGGGACCTTCTTCCCCAGCCTCTCCCCTGCCCCACCAAGTTCCCTCTTTTTGACTTCTTTGTTTGGCGGGCTATCTTTCCCCACTGGAGTGTGAACTTGACAGCACTTGACAGCATGGACTGTCTTTTTCTAATTTGTATCCCCAACATGGCAGAGTGCCTGGCACAGAGTAGGTGCTTAATACATGTTTATTAGCTGAATGACTCATCTGTAAAATAAATGTGTTGATCTTGATGGCTCCTCGGGTCCCTTCCAGCTCTCCATCTGTGATCCTGTGGTCCCTCTACAAAACACCTGATAACATGGTTAGAACAGCACCCTAGTGTTCAACACAGCGCCTGGCACATAGTAGGTGATTTAATAAATTTTTGGTTGGCTGCTTGTTGTCCTTTGTCCTTGAAGAAGACCAAGATCATGGCACTATGCTAGAGTCAAATTTCAGTGTGTCCGACTGTGGCTGAGCAGACTAAGGGTCTGCCTAGACCACTAAGACTAGATCACTCTAAGTTTCCACACAGCTGGAGACTGCTGTGAACACGTGCTGAGGAAGCTCACCTAGCTGAGGCATGCAAGCACAGGGCAGCACGGGGCACACTCAGTAAAATCCTGCGACTGGGGATGGCAGGAGGCCAGAATGCAGAGCTTGGAATGAGGCTGGGCACAAATACAATTTGTACTGACTGACTGGTTATCCAGAGTCGGCTTCACGATCTGCAGAGAGGAGAGACCGCCTCTCCTCTGAGTCAGCCCATCCCACTCTCAGAAAGCTCCAATTGTTAAGGAATACTGTTGGCAAGTTCTTACTTGGATCTGAAAGGTGCCTCACTGCAACCTTCCCCGAATTGGTCCTGATCTGGCTTCCTGGGGCCAAGAACAAGCCTGATCCCTCTTCTACTCAACGGCCTTTCAGAGTCTTGAGAGCGGGGACCCTGCCACCATGCCGGTCCTCCCACAGTTCCAACTCACACCTACCATAAGCATTCATTTAGGTACCTACCACAAGACAGGCGCTAGGGAGGTGAAGACACTGAAAATGAGATTCCCTGCCTTCAAGGAGCTTAGCTTCTCCTGGAGAGCACAGGACCATGGGCACTTTTTATTTTTTTTTGCTTTTAAATATGTTGTGGCCTCTTTCTTAATTGGCCAGGTTCCCTGATGCTACTGGAGACAAGGGGTCTCCCCACCTAGAAGGAGAGGGCATTGATGTCCAAAGCAGGCCCCTCCCCCTCTCACGGGAGCCGTGGCCTCCTTTGCTGTGTGCCTCTGAGGAATATTTATAGACCAGAAAATAAGGACGAGGAGAGACTTCTGCAGGTGCAGCACCCCCGTGCTCTCCCCCAACGCAGGTGTTTCCACACGGCGTGTGGGGGATTGCTGTGAACACGTGCTGAGGAAGCTCACCTAGCTGAGGCATGCAAGCACAGGGCAGCACGGTGCACACTCAGTAAAAACCTGCGACTGGGGATGGCAGGAGGCCAGAATGCAGAGCTATCACTGAGGGCCCAAAATAGCTCCCTATAATCCTTATATTAAAGCAAATACAGAGAAGCAAGTCTTGGGAGACCCTTAACCACAGGGACCCACCCCCACCCCCGCCAAAAGAAAAAATCAGCTTTCTCTGGTCCCAGGACATCCCATCCAACTCAGGTCCCTTCTCCTCACTCTCATTTACCCATTCCTAATATATTATTGAGGCAGCAGCAGAGCCTACTATGAGCCCCACCCTGTCCTAGGTATTTCTGGGGTAAAAAGAGAAGGAGCAAACCTAGTCCCTTCCCAGAGCATCTCACACTGGGGGAGAAAGAAAGGAAGACTTGGCTTGGAGTCAGAGACTTGGGATCAAGTCTTGGCTCCAGTGCTGGGGCTATTATGTGGCCTAATGCCCTCTTTTTGAGACCAGGAAACTGAGACAAGCACACAGTGAGATCAAGTGACTTTCCCAAGGTCACATGGCTCTTTCTATCAAACCCAAAGCTGTTTTTGGGCAAGTGACTAACCCACTCTAAGCCTCAGTTTTCTCATCTAGAAAATAGGGATTAACTTTTTTTTACATCCTTACCTCACATACTCTGAAAGACCTGGAGATCACTCAAAGCTGCTCTGACCCAAGGAGCCACCAAAGAACAAAGCAAGGTCAGTAAGTGGGGAAGGACTCCAGGATGTTTTTGATCCAGTGACCACCAAATGAGAATCAACCTCAAAGCCAGGAAGATATGGGTTCAAGTCCTGCTTATGACATATACTGGCTGTGTGACCCAGACAAGTTCCTTAACCTCTCACTGCTCTAGGCCAGTGGCATCCAAACCCAAACAGAAATATGGACCACTGAGCCATGCATAAAGATCCTCGTGGGCACATACTGACTTAGAAAACCACGTATTCATATTATCTATGCTTCACTGCATTTTAACTTATTTTGTTAAATATTTCCCAATTGTATTTTAATCTATTTCAGGCCATAGTAGGGACTATCATGGGCCACATGGCCCATGTCTGACACCTCTGCTCTAGCCAACTCTGTAAGACAGTACCTTGTAGATAAAAGTGCCACTCTACAATGGTAAAGGAGTTCTCTGCATCCAGGAGTTCCCTCTACTAGTTTTAAACCACATAGCCTAATTACAGTTAGTTGAGTGTATATAAAAAAAATACATATATATATATATATATGTATTTTTTTTAAAGCAATTGGGGTTAAGTAACTTGCTCAAGGTTACACGGCCAGTTATTTCTGGGTGTGGTGCTAAGTATCTGAGCCCGGATTTGATCCCAGGTCATCCTGACTCTGGGGCCAGTGCTCTTACTCACTTTGCCACAGTTGAGTATATTTCTAACAGACAAGAAACAATATCTTACTGATGTCCAAGTCTTTCTTAAACCTGTTTTGGGTGCAACATCAGAACACTGACTTCTTAGAGTCAACATCAAAAGTAACACAAAGAACAAAGATTTAAGATGAGGAAAAAAGTGGCAACTAAAACAAACCCAACTCAATCCATTTTAAGCAAGTTACTGATGACTGAAAATGGGAAATGGACAGAGGAAAGGACACTGACACCTCTTAGAATCTATTTAGAAAGATTTTTAGCCCGTGTCAGTTAAGTGATATATAACAAGGAAACCAAGAATTGAAAAAGGGCCCCAACTCAGCAAACATGAGATTTAGTCTGCCAGGCAGAGGGAGGATGTGGAAGCCAAGGGCAACGATGGGTTAGAATACAGACCAGCTTTAGAGGGGAAGATGGCAGAGGATGAACAAGTGCTACCTTGTATGTATACAGCTCTTTGTACATGTTCTCCCCTCTCTCCCTCAGAATATGAGCTCCCTGAGGGCACAGACTGTTTTTGCCTTTTTTCCTATGCCCAGCACTTAGCACAGTGCCTGGCACAAAGTATCTGAAGAAGGGAAGGTGTCAAGAGAATGGAGAAAATATGGGCCCTTAGGATTACCCAAGGAAAAGGTGACAAAGAATATCAATAATGATCAACCCATAAAGCTACTTTCACTTTATAAAATTTTTAAGAGCCTGGTCTGCACACACACACATCAAAAGCCTCCTTGACAAGGGTATTGGCAGACTGTCCAAAGCAATAATCCACAACAAGTAACCTCTTGACCATCACACAGTTGACTGAAAAGGGTAGAAAAGGCAAGATCCTGCCATCCTAACTGTTGGTTGGCTAAAATTGTGCATTAATCCCTTGAGCAAAATACATCCTCTAAAAGCTCTCCTGAAACAAAGGGTCTCCTAGGCCATGTCAAAATCACATAAGAGTTTACCAATGGCCTTCAACACTGTCATGGAGGATGTCCAATATACAGTTCAAGTAAGGGAAGGATTTGTGACCAATGGCCAAGTCTTTCAGATGCTCCTGCTTGCAAATAATGTTATATTGTGTTCCTCAATCCCTGGCACCTGGGAATGACTCTTGGAAGAGATCCAAAATACATATGAAGAGTTTAGCCTGTCTACACAGGGAAAATCAAGTGGATAAGGGAAGCCTCTTGTCCAAACAATAATGGACAATCCATAGAGTTAGTCCACTGGGACACAACCATGATGGTGGCCTGGTTCTGTGTGTACATGTACACACACACACACACAGCTGTAACATACTATACCACATGTGGTCTTATGTGATCAGGGCACAGGACAGTGGGGTCAACGACTCTGTCATATAAGAAATTCTCCAACAGCGCCACCTAGAGCGGTGATCTTTTTTTTCTGGTTGCAATATAGCACAAGACTGAAGCTGAGTTTGCAATCCCCCAAAACGCTCAGGTATTCTTCATAGCCCCCTGCACCCAGTTTGTACTTAGGAAGTACATATTTTTAACCTAAATGCAGCAGTCTGCATTGATCCTTATTACATTTCACTTAGACCTGCTCATCGCTCAATTATCAGACACCCCTTACCAGAATTATCATGCACTAAATCAATAATCATACCACACATACATATGCTATGTGTACATGTAAACATATACATGTATGTGTGGGGGGTGTATATAAGTATGTGTGTATGTATGTACACAAATGTCAATGATTTGGATGAAAATATAGCTGGTATGGTTATCGATTTTTGCAGGTAATAATTCTGGGAGAGAAGTTGCTAACATCCAAGCATCTAGCAAGATCTAACATTCAGGACTTGGATGGAGCGACACAGTGAGTCTAAGGCCAAGGCACAGCACGAGAGAATTCCCACCAGGAGAACATCAATCTTGTCCCAAACCACAATACTGTACACTATTGTCCATCTCTATATCTCACCATCTTAGGAATAAGATCACAGTAGAGGATGGAAGATTGGCAGGAAGATAAAGCATCAAGTATTTGCTAAGTGTTCTCTATGTGCTAGGCTTTGCCATATATGCTAGGGATACAAACAGAAGCCCAAAGAATGACAGGCCCTGCCCTGGAGAAGCCTACATTTGAGGGTGAGGCATCAACATACAAAAAAGGAAGTTGAGGACACCTACACCGAGGCAGAAGCATTATGTCAAATGCTTTGGGGGAATCTAGGGAAATTACATAGGGCTCCGCAGGTCAAACAGTCAAGGAATGTTGTCAAAAACAATTTCTTTAAAAAAATAGGAAATGAGGGCAGTCTAACTACACAGGGGCATGGAACCTGCAGCCTTGAGGCCACATGTGGCCCTCTAGGTCCTCGGGTGCAGCCCTCTGAATGAATCCAAAATTCACAGAACAAATCCCTAATAAAAGGATTTGTTCCACGAAACTTGGACTCAGGCCAAAGGCCGCACCCGAGGACCTAGAGGGCCACATGTGGCCTCGAGGCTGCAGGTTCCCCACCACTGTTCTAGCAAGATCTATTCTCTCTTTTTTCAGATGAGGAAAGCAGTCAGCCAGGAAGAGGCTTGAGGTCTCAGGCACTCCCCACTGGAGCTCTAAAGCAGCTTTTATATGTCCCCTGTCCAAACAGCCCACAGCTGAGTTCCCGACTAGTCCTCCTGGCCCCTGGTACTCACCAAGTTAGTAAAGACAATGCACAGATGGGAAAAGTCAATGTTGGAGGGGTTTCAGAAAAATGTACGTACTAATGCATTGTTAGTGGAGCGGCAAACTGGTGCAGCTATTCTGGAAATCAATTTAGAATTTATACAAAGAAAGTGACTAAAACATCCATATCCTTTGATAAAGAGAAAACATGAAATAACATGATAAAAGGTGATCGATCCTATTTGTAAAGCACCTGGCAGGTAGCAGGCCACTACAGGAATACTAATTCTCTCTCCTTCCTCTCCTTATTTACCCCTTCTGTATATGCTCCCAGGAAGCAGGGTGCCAAGTCCTAAAGTGGGACAGAGACGTCACTGGGGAACGCAGGAGCTGAGGGAGGAGCTTTAGATGCTGATGTGAAGAACTGAGGAGATTAGTTACAAAGCCAGTTTTTCTTCCCCCCATCACTTTCTCAGTTTCCCATCTCATGTAACACAAGATCTGGAATTGGAAGGATTTACTGGGAAATAATAACTGGTGTTTATCTACAGCTTCAAGGCTTGCAGAGCATTTTACAAATATCCCCTTATTTGATCCTCCCTGAGAAGGAGGTCCTATTATCATTCTCATTTTATAGATGAGAAAACGGAAACAAGCAAAAGTTTAGTGACTTGCCCAGGGTAACACAGTTGAGTGTGCCTGAAGCTAGATTTGAACTGAGAGCTTCCTGACTGCAGGTTCAGTGCCACCCACTGTAATGGGAAAAAACTACGTCCTCTGACTATACCATTGTTTCTTTCTCTGCCCCCTGCAATCCACCTTCCTCACCAGGAGGAGAACAGAGGTGTCTGAACACTGATGTCAGAAAACTGAACAGGATATGGGACCCTCGAGGATCCTGGACCTCGGAGGCACTCCAAACATCCCTTCATTCTGGTTGGGTTTGGGTGTTTTGAACATTAAGCCTCAGACTTGACTTGTTCCTGCTTAGTCAGAGAATTCTGACTCAACAGAGAGAACACAGGCCTACCTCCCCTCCCGTCTCTGCCAGGCCTGCCTTGCTCACTGCAAAGAGGAGGAAATGCCCCTGTGAGGGTCCTGAGTTAGCCCTTTGCTATATGGAGGTACCCAGAGAGAAGTCGCCCCGCCTCACGGGCATGGAGTACAGAAACCCCTAAAACACTTCAGGACAGTCCTGGCTGAATTCTCCTGCCCTGTGTGAGGCCAGTCACAGCCTCTTCTCCAAGGAGGCTGCTGGCCTCAGAGCAGCCTAGGCAGGGGGTCTAGGAAAGCCATTCAAGCCAGCCACAGGAATGGCTGCAGGGTCCAGAGGGCGTGGCCTGGGCTGGCCAAAACCCAGACTCTTAGATGAGAAGGGAGAGAGACTGAGAACTACAGCCTGGGCTCAGAAGCAGCTTTGCTACATACTTCCTTGGGCCCCGAGTGCAAAACCTCACTTCCTCCAGTCCTAGTGTGGTCCTGTATAAGAAAAGGAGTCAGGACAGGATGGTTTTTTAAGTCTCCTCCCTCCCAGGGCAGGGATCTCTCTATAGCATCCCTGGAAAATTAGAGTTATCTGGGCTCCGCTTAGAGACTGGAGGAATGGGTAACTCCCCACCTACCCCAGGCAGCCAATGCCAATCATGAACAGTGAGGATGGACAGGAAGATCTTTCTCCTCCACTTTCTGAAACCACAGAGAACAATTAAGTCACTAGCCTGTCCGTGAAATCTTGTGTAGAGAGAGTTCAGCATTGTAGGAGCTACGAGGAACTGCCTCTCTTTGGGTCCCTGATTCCCCATGGACCCCAAAGGGGGCTGCCTGAAGAGGGAAGATTTTTGAAGACCTCTCCAAGGTCCGGCCCTCCCAACTCTAACATCGGTAATTTAAACTGCCGGCTGGCTGCAGTGAAAAGAGCTTTCACGCTGGGAATTCCCGTGCCCACCCGTCTGGTAGGAGACAAAATAGAAGCCGGGGAAACAACTGCCCAAGAACAGGGGTCACGAAGCCCAGCACTCACAGGCCTCTGGTGCCTGCTGCATGTCTCACCTTGAGCAAAGGCTTCTCACAGAATCTGAGATGGGGGCACGTGGGCTCGTGGGCAGGGAGCTGCTCAGCCTCTCAGTCCGAGGTCAGACGGCTCTCACTGGGAAAAGCTCTGTCTGCTGCCCAGCACGGATCTCTCCTGGTGACATCCTCTTCTTATCCCCTGCTGGCCCGACCTTCCAGTACTTGATCACAGCTACTGTGCCCTCCCCCATCCCCAGGCTTCTCTGGGCCTCAGTTTCCCCCTCCATACAATTTGTGGGCTGGGCCAGATGGCCTCTGAGGACCCTCCCTGCTCCATTTCCAGGATGCTAGGTTGAGGAGATAAGGGGAGGCCTCTTGAAGAAGGCACCGGGTGAACAAGACACTTGCTCGAACCCAGGTTTCCTGACCCTTGGTCTAAGGCTCCCCCACGGCTTCCACTAGCTCCTGCCCAGCAGATCCTTTGTAATGGACATTTCCCTAGTACTTGCTTCCAACAATATTGCATGACATTTGACTGCCCAATCACTGTTATCCCCACTTTACAGGTTAGTAAACTGGGCCTCAGTGAGGCCATGAGGCTTGGTCAACGTCCCACACAGGAAATGGTCTCAAAGAAGACCCATCTCAGGAGCCGTCCACAGGACGCCTGCCTGCCCCATGCTTGCCTCACACAGGCACCAGCCTGCCCCGTGGGGGCTGGACGAAGGGGCTGGGGGCTGGAGATGAAAAGGCTCAGGGGCAAGGCAGGGGAAGGGGGCAAGGTCTTATTGGGCCATGACTTACTTTACACAGGGTCAGAGAGCTCAGTGGGAGTTCTTAAACTTAAGTTTCTAAAAAGATTTTTATAACTGCATTTCAAAATAATTGGTTTCCTTCCCCATACTGTATGTTATCTTGTGTATCTTTTTAAAAGAATGATTCTGAGAAGGGGCCAGGCTTCACAAGGCTTCCAAGGGGTCTGGGGCACAGAGAAGGTGGAGTTCCTATGCCATACCATAACACCTCCAGTTGGACTAACCTCGTTTTACTGCTGAATAAACTGAGGACAGAAAGCTTGAAGTGCAACCGGCAGAAATCAAGGTCCTCTCGAGCTGCCAACGTTCTAGGACCCTGAACCAGGGAGGGGGACAGGAGAGCTACCAACTACACGGCCATCACTGGTTCATGGTCCCTTCCCGGGACCACAGGAGCAGCCTCACCGGGGAAATCGAGACCCAAAACAAACCAGGGGCAGGATTCTTTTCCAAACCCCTCCCACCTGTTCATCAGTGAGCCCCTCCCTTCTCAGCTGGTACTACCCCACTAAGGCAGAAGTCTTACTTGGGTATCACTGGCTCAGAATCCGGGCCCCAGGGACCACATAAACAGAAGACATCACCTCTGATCCCCCGGGAACAAGGTTCACAGCCTCCTCCCATCCTCCTGTCCCTCTTCAGGCAAAGGACAAAGGAACTCCAGCTGCCATCCATCCTCGGGGAAGAAGTGTTAAACATCACTCTTAAAAATACTGGTGAACTCCAATTAGGATTTTCCAGGGAAACCGGTTTCACCAGAGGACTATCCGCCCATCAGTGTAAGCCCTTTACCAGCTCTGCTATTAAAAGGTCCGATTCCTGGATCTCTGGGTCCACAGGCACCAGCCATGCTTGGAAAAATCTGCATGACAAAATCATTCTTTGACACTCGGCCCATTCCTAGAAATCATTCCCCTTCTCTTCCCCTGCCCATCCAGAGATGCATTTCTGAAGAAAACAATGTCCATCTTTAAAATTAAGAAATGAAAGAAAGAAATCAAGAAAGCTGATACTGTGTCACCCCAATGGGCTCGTTTCATTTATCTGACAATTTTTTTTAAAAGGAGCCAGCCCTTGAAAGGACAAAGGGAAGCAGTGATGGGAGGAGTGGTCATTGTCTGTGTGGAAGAGATGGGATGGTCCCACGGGCTCAGGAGCCTCCCGGGCAGGAGGCAAACACCCACAGCTGGGGTCACCAAGCTCCTGCACCATCCAGGAAACTCAAGACAGCAGTGATGTCCAAGACAGTCACAAAGGTCCTTCTGGCAAATATGAAAGCAGAGGAGTCAGACTGGCTTGCCTCTCTCTCCAAGAAAAAAAAAAAGAAGAAATGCTTAAAATGAGACCAGGTAACAACTCAAAGTCACAGTCATTCTCAAAACCTCCTTCTCCTCCAATGCCCCCCCCCCACACCTCCAATCCGCTACCGTCTCTACAACATTCCCCCTAGGAGCCCTTTCTTCTCTTCCCCATTCTTGCAGGCTCACTCACATCCCTAAACCAGACCCTCATCTTCTCTCCCACAGACTACTGTAATAGCCTCCTAACTGGCCTCCGCTTTCCTCTTTACCCATCCCACAGCTGACAAAGTACTATTGCTAAAGCATGATCCCAGCACGCCCCTTCTCAAGTAGCTTCGGGGGCTCCCTCTTGCCTCTAGGATAAAAGACCAAATCATCCTGGTTTGAGTGGGGTGATGAGAGAGAACATTTTGCCATTCCTTCTCCAGCTCAGAAAACTGAAGCAGACATGGTTAAGTGACTTGCTTAGGGTCACACAGCTGGTCAGTGTCTGAGGCTGGATTTGAACTCAGAAGATGAGTCTTCCTGACTCCAGGACCAGCACCACCTAGCTGCCCCTGCCTAGCATATATTATGCACCTAACAAACAGATGATTGATGAACTGGGCCTCAATTTCCCTATGCACTGATGACTTCTGAAGTCCCTCTTCCCTCTGACATCCTAGGATTCAATTCCGTTCCACGAGTCTGAAATCTAATCTCTGTCCGAAGTACCCAGATGCCCCCAATATGGGACATTAGGTGTACATATGTGTACACACACACACACACACACACACACACACACACACTCTCTTAGACAAAGCTTTCCACCTCCCTGTCAGACAAAATCCTTGCTCCGGCAGGTGCCCTGCATCATTAGCTCCCATCCCCACTATGGACTGCCAGCCAAGGATGAGCTGTCCAGCTGGGAGGCGGCCCAACTGTCCAGTGCATGGCCTCCCCAGCTCACCTTGCTGAGGACTTGCAGGACACATCTTGCTAAGGTACAGGGGCTGAGTGGGGGAGGAGCTCCCCCACCACAGTGGAAATGCGGATGTGCAGAGACAGGAGGCAGGCCAGCATCTCTCCTGCCCCTCCTTCACAGCCATCCCAGATTCAGGTCAGAGGTCAGAACAGTCATTTCAGGAGAAAGGAAATCACATCAAACCAACCCCTGAGGTTTGAGGATAGGCAGGCATAAGCACTTTTAAGACGAGATTAATAACAAGGGGTGGGGGAGGGAAGGGAGAGGAGACAGGGCCCACAGTTCCTCCTTCTTGCTGAGAAAACACTCTGGGTAGAAAGGGGCAATGCAGAGGTGGGGGGTCCCACAGGAGAGCCCTCCCCTAGGCAACTGAGGCCCAAGAGTCTGTGAATCTTATTATCTTCAAAACATGTCTGGGGAGACATGCCCAACCGGGGTGGGGGAGGAGGAGGGAGCATGGCCCGCCTGGCTAATAGCAACATGAATAATTCACAATTATGTACCACTTACAGGCCCTCCTGCTCAATCTGCCTGCCTGGAGAGCACAAAGACACTGGACCCGAGACCACAGGCCAGAGCCTGAAGGCTAGCTCGACCTCAGTTTCCCCATCTGTAAAGCCAGGGGGCTGGGCACCATCTATAAAGGCCTGCTCCATTCTGCTCTTGGTGTGGAGAGAAGCCCCCCTGCAGAGCCACTGGCTATCAATGTTCCCTCCCTCCCACCTGCCAGGAACTGACCAGACAGGGTCTCCATGAGCCAGAGGCAGCTGGATGCTGCAGCAGTCTGGCTGTGGGAGTCGGGGAAACTGGGGCTGGAGTCGCTCCCCAGAGGCTCCCTATCTGGGTGTACCGCTGTTCACCCTCAGTTTCCTCATCTGTAAAAATAGAGATAATAATAGCACCTGTGTCCCAGGGTGGTTGTGAGTCTCAAATGAAAGAATAATTGTAAGCCTGCTGGGTTATTATTGGAAAAGAAGGGATGGGTCATGACAGAAGGGATGGACTCAGACTAAGGGTGGGACTCTAATCTAAAAGAGAAGCAGTCCTGCCCTCAGGGGGGTCCACTCCACTCCAGCTGAAGGAAGGAGACCCCGCCCACCCTGTGGGGCTGGAAGGTGTCCACACAGCTGGCCCCACAAGTCAGCTTCCATTCCTCCCCTGGGGTGCCTGAGGAAGGGTCCAGGGGCCAAGGCTGGGCCGCAGCAGGCTGCTAAGGGAGGCATCTTTGGTGGGACGGGGACAAAAGGAGGTCACTGCCTGTAGTAGAAGTGCCAGCCGGCTAATTAGTGCTGCCTACCCCCCCCCCCCTCCCCACACGCACACAGCAGAGCACAACCTGGGACCAGAATCCTGTGTAAATCAGGCCATTAACGAAGGCTGAGACGCTGATTTTAGCCCTGTCATCGTTTCTTATGTGGGATTAAAATGCCCTGTCCTCTGCCCAGTGCATAGGGTGCACTGGCTGCCTCCCTGCCCCCTCCCCAGGCTAGGGCCCCCCCCCCCCTCAACGGCACCATCCCCCAAGCCAACTTCTGCTGCCCCACAGTCACCACCGCAGAGCACAGGAAAACAAGGGCATCCAAATTTACCCATGACAGGTTAAGCATTTCACAAATACCATCAAACTTGATACAGTGGGAGTAGGGGCCATTACTCTTCCCATTTTACAGGTGAGGAAACCAAGGCAGGATGAAGTAAAATCACTTGCCCAGGGCTTACAAGCAGGAAGGGGGTGAGGCTAGATTTGAAGGCTTCCTTCAAGTCAGGGCTTCCTTGACTCCAGGACTAGTGTTCTTATCTTTGCACCACCAGGTACACAAAGAAGAAGGGAAAGAAAGAGGTAAGGAGGGAGGGAGGGAAGGAAGGAAAGAAGACCAAAAAAGAGAGAGAATAAGAGAAGGAAGGAATGGAGGAAGGGACAGAGGGAGGAAAAGAAAGAAGAGAAAGTGAGAGAAAGGAAGGCAGGAAGGAAGGGAGGGAGGGAAGGGGGAGGAAAAGAAGAAAGAAAAAAAGAGAGAAAGGGTAAGAGAAGGAAGGAAGGAAGGAAGGAAAGAGAACCAGGGGGGAGAGAGACACAGAGGCAGATTCACTTGGGCTGTCAGAAGCTGGCCCAGAAGGGCTGGTCCGGGGTTCCTGGGGCTCTGGAATAGTCTTTAGAGCCCAAGAAAAGCAAGGAAGCCACTCTTTTTTTTTTTTTTTAAAGCAATCGGGGTTAAGTAACTTGCTCCAGGTTACATGGCCAGGTGTTTCTGGGTGTGGCACTAAGTGTCTGAGCCTGCTGAGGTGCTGAGGTGATGCAGCCACCACCACATGGCAGCTTCAGCTCCTGGCCTGCAGAGTGCAGGGGGACTAAGCAACCAGTCTGAGAAGTAATCACTCTTGCTTTAACCTGCTTGGATCTGGATTGCTGTCTAGGGTGGAGGTCCTGCGGTGTGTGTCCAGTTTGCCAGAATGTGTGGAGGCTTCAGAGAGGGCACCCAACTAATACCTCCAGCAGCTGAGAAAACCCCAGCGTTTGGAATGAAAGTTCCCCTATCTGGTGGCAGAGTCCTACTGTGGCAAAAAGCTCAAAAGCCAAGTACCTGAGTGGCAACATGAGCAGGCAAAGGACGCAAAGCAAGCAGAGCAACCCAACTTTACACTCCTATTTTGGGGACAAAAAGGATCAAAGCATGGAACAGGAAGAAGACAGAGAAGTCAGAACTCCTGCACCAAAAGCTTGCAAGAAAAATACAAGCTGGTTACAAGCCATAGAGGAGCTTAAGAAGGATTTTGAAAATCAAATAAGAGAAGTGGAGGAAAAATTGGGAAGAGAAATGAGAACGATTCAAGAAAATTATGAAATGAGAGTCAATAACCTGACTGAAGAAAATAACACCTTAAAAAGTAGACTAACTCAGATGGCAAAAGAGCCTCAAAAAGCCAATGAGGAGAAGAATGCCTTAAAAAGTTGAATTTGCCAGATGGAAAAAGAATCTCAAAAGGGCACTGAAGAGAACCATTCCTTCAGAATTAGATTGGAGCAAATGGAAGCTAGTGACTTTATGAGAAATCAAGATACTATTAAACAGATCCAAACAAATGAAAAAATAGAAGGCAATGTGAAATATCTCACTTGGAAAAACCACTGACCTGGAAAATAGATCAGGAGAGAGAATTTAAAAATGATTGGACTACCTGAAAGTCATGATAAAAAAAGAACCTAGAAATCATCCTTCAAGAAATTCTCAAGGAAAACTACCCTGATGTTTTAGAACCAGAGGGCAAAATACAGGTTGAGAGGATCCACAGATCACCTCCTAAAAAAGATCCCAAAAAGAAAACTCCTAGGAATATTATAGCCAGGTTCCAGAATTCCCAGATCAAGGAGAAAATATTACAAGCAGCCAGGAAAGAAGTTTGAATATTGTGGGAACACAATCAGGATAACACTGGATCTGGCAGCTTCTATACTGAGGGATCAAAGGGCTAAGAATATGATATTCCGGAGGTCAAAGGAGCTGGGAGTAAAACCAAGAGTCACCTACCCAGCAAAACTGAGTATCATGTTTCAGGGGGAAATATGGTCATTCAGTGGAATACAGGACTTTCAGGCATTCTTGCTGAAAAAAAAAAACAGAGTTGAATAGAAAATGTGACATTCAGATACAAGAAGCAAGAGAAGCATGAGAAGGTAAACAGAGAAAAGAAATCATAAGGAATTTATCAAAGTTGAACTATTTATATTCCTACATGGAAAAAAAGATAATTGTAACTTAGGAAACTTTTCTCAGTATGAGAATAGTTGAAGGGAATAGAAACGTTTAGATATATGTATGTATACATACATATGTTTATATATACATACATATGTCTATATAGGAGGATAAATGGGCGTTATGAATACATGTTAGTGTGTGTATATATGTGTACAGGTATACATAGAGGGCACAGGACCAATTTAGTAGGAAGGGATG
>NW_027185852.1:25997229-26003278 GCF_028583685.1 Petaurus breviceps papuanus
TTTTTTTTTTTTTTTAAAGCAATCGGGGTTAAGTAACTTGCTCCAGGTTACATGGCCAGGTGTTTCTGGGTGTGGCACTAAGTGTCTGAGCCTGCTGAGGTGCTGAGGTGATGCAGCCACCACCACATGGCAGCTTCAGCTCCTGGCCTGCAGAGTGCAGGGGGACTAAGCAACCAGTCTGAGAAGTAATCACTCTTGCTTTAACCTGCTTGGATCTGGATTGCTGTCTAGGGTGGAGGTCCTGCGGTGTGTGTCCAGTTTGCCAGAATGTGTGGAGGCTTCAGAGAGGGCACCCAACTAATACCTCCAGCAGCTGAGAAAACCCCAGCGTTTGGAATGAAAGTTCCCCTATCTGGTGGCAGAGTCCTACTGTGGCAAAAAGCTCAAAAGCCAAGTACCTGAGTGGCAACATGAGCAGGCAAAGGACGCAAAGCAAGCAGAGCAACCCAACTTTACACTCCTATTTTGGGGACAAAAAGGATCAAAGCATGGAACAGGAAGAAGACAGAGAAGTCAGAACTCCTGCACCAAAAGCTTGCAAGAAAAATACAAGCTGGTTACAAGCCATAGAGGAGCTTAAGAAGGATTTTGAAAATCAAATAAGAGAAGTGGAGGAAAAATTGGGAAGAGAAATGAGAACGATTCAAGAAAATTATGAAATGAGAGTCAATAACCTGACTGAAGAAAATAACACCTTAAAAAGTAGACTAACTCAGATGGCAAAAGAGCCTCAAAAAGCCAATGAGGAGAAGAATGCCTTAAAAAGTTGAATTTGCCAGATGGAAAAAGAATCTCAAAAGGGCACTGAAGAGAACCATTCCTTCAGAATTAGATTGGAGCAAATGGAAGCTAGTGACTTTATGAGAAATCAAGATACTATTAAACAGATCCAAACAAATGAAAAAATAGAAGGCAATGTGAAATATCTCACTTGGAAAAACCACTGACCTGGAAAATAGATCAGGAGAGAGAATTTAAAAATGATTGGACTACCTGAAAGTCATGATAAAAAAAGAACCTAGAAATCATCCTTCAAGAAATTCTCAAGGAAAACTACCCTGATGTTTTAGAACCAGAGGGCAAAATACAGGTTGAGAGGATCCACAGATCACCTCCTAAAAAAGATCCCAAAAAGAAAACTCCTAGGAATATTATAGCCAGGTTCCAGAATTCCCAGATCAAGGAGAAAATATTACAAGCAGCCAGGAAAGAAGTTTGAATATTGTGGGAACACAATCAGGATAACACTGGATCTGGCAGCTTCTATACTGAGGGATCAAAGGGCTAAGAATATGATATTCCGGAGGTCAAAGGAGCTGGGAGTAAAACCAAGAGTCACCTACCCAGCAAAACTGAGTATCATGTTTCAGGGGGAAATATGGTCATTCAGTGGAATACAGGACTTTCAGGCATTCTTGCTGAAAAAAAAAAAACAGAGTTGAATAGAAAATGTGACATTCAGATACAAGAAGCAAGAGAAGCATGAGAAGGTAAACAGAGAAAAGAAATCATAAGGAATTTATCAAAGTTGAACTATTTATATTCCTACATGGAAAAAAAGATAATTGTAACTTAGGAAACTTTTCTCAGTATGAGAATAGTTGAAGGGAATAGAAACGTTTAGATATATGTATGTATACATACATATGTTTATATATACATACATATGTCTATATAGGAGGATAAATGGGCGTTATGAATACATGTTAGTGTGTGTATATATGTGTACAGGTATACATAGAGGGCACAGGACCAATTTAGTAGGAAGGGATGATACTTAAAAGGTGAAATTAAGAGGTGAGAGAGGAATATAATGAGAGGAGATGGGGAGAGACAGAATGGGGTAAACTATCTCATAAAGAAGAGGCAAGGGAAAATGGTTACAATGGAGGGGAAGAATAGGAAGGCAAAAGGGAATGGGTCAACCTTATTCCCATTGAATTTGGCTTGAGGAGGGAATAAAATACACACTAAATAGGGCATCTCACCCTACAGGAGAGTAGGGGGGAAGGGGATGAGAGGGGGGATGATGGAAGGGAGGGCAGGCTAGGAGGGAGGGAAGTTGGAAGCACCCACTTTTGAAAAGGGACGGGATCAAAGTATTTGAGAATAGAACAAGTGGCAGGTGGGATAGGACGGAGGGAAATATAGTCAGTCTTTAACAATATATCCACTATGGAAATGTTTTGCATTAGCTACACATGTACAACCTATACTGAATTGCTTATCTTCCCAGTAAGGGTGGGTGACAAGGGAGGAAGGGAATAAATCTGGAATTCAAAGCTTTAAAATAAAATGTTTAATATAAATGTATATATATATATATATATATATATATATATATATATATATATATATACTATTATTAATAGTAGGTTACATGTAACTGAGAAATAAGATATACAGGCACTGGGGCATAGAGATCTACCGTGCCCTACTGGAAAGTCGGAGGGGGGATGGGAGAAGATATGGGAGGGAGCAGATTGGAGGAGGGGATATCCTGTGGGACTACTATTTTGGGGCAGTGGGTAGGGGAAAAACGGAGAGAAAATTTGTAACTCAAAATCTTGCAGAAATGAATGATGTAAACTAGAAGTCAATAAAGCTTTTGATTAAAAAATTAAATGTTTGCTGACTAAATGCCTAAAATAAAAAAAACACAGGAAACCAAATTACATAGAAACAGAGTCATCACAGTTTTTTTAAAGCACAAATTTCTGGGTTTCTGGCTTAGATGGTAAAAAAAATGGTCTCTGCCTTACTAGGCCTACTACAGAAGATGTGTATATAAATAAACATTTACAGACTAGACACACCAGGTAAATGGGACTAGGGGAAGGACACCAGCAGCCCAGAAGAAGGGAGAGAATTGGAAAGAGAAACTTCACTTACAAGACGTCACTTGAGCCGAGTTTTAAAGGAAACAATGGTTAGGAGAGAATAATTATGTTTTTGAGTTCCAAATTAAAACTGTTTAGTAGGGGGAGTACATTCCAGGCATCGACAAATGGCCAGTACAAAGGCTCGGAGGTGGGAGATGGGAGTGCCACATGAGAAAAACAGCAAAACATTCAGTGTGCCTCAACCTCCAGAGTGCAGGGTAGGGGAGGAACCTATAACAAAGCTGGGAAAGTGAGTTGGGCCCAGGTTGGGAAAGGTTTTAAAAGCAAAAAAAAAAAAAAGTTAAAAACAGTCACTTACAGGCTGCTCCCCCCGTGAGAGCGCCAGCTCTCTGAAGGCAGGCTCTCAGTTTTTGCCTTTCTTTACATCTCCAGCAACTGGCACAGTGCCCGGCACAGAGAAAGAGCTTAATAAATGCTCACGGACTGACTGGTGCTTCATAAATGAGCGCTGACTGGCTGAGGCAGGGAGATAGCGACGTCTGAAGGAACCCAAGCAGACGCGCACTTTTTGGATGAGGCCAAGCAGGGAATGCTTTGCACAGTCATGAAGAGGGTTACGTTTGTCCTTTTTTGTAGTGGGAATGGGAAGTAGGAGGGAAAGGAAAACGCTGGCTGTTTTTTTGTTGTGATGAAAAAGTTCAAAAGGCTGCTCTAATGGTCCAAGGGAGAGGGGATGAACCTGAGCTAAGGCGGTGACTGTGAGGAGAAAGAAGGGGGCACATTGGAGAGGTGCAGGCATGATGCGGAGAGCCCACCTGTCACTGCCGGTGCTCACTTGCTCCTGTCCTGTCTGCCTCTTCCTGACCCCATCTGGGGTTTTCTCAACAAACACAGTGGTCTGCCATTTCCTTCTCCAGCTCTGTGTACAGATGAGGAAACCGAGGTAAACAGGGTCAAGTGACTTGCCCAGGGCCACACAGCTAGTAAGTGTCTGAGATTGGATTTGAACTCATGTCCTCCTGTCTCTAGGGCTGTGCCCAGAGTTATCCCATACCTACCTAGTATGTTCAGACACACAATAAAGGAGCAATGCCCGATATGCTCAATCCAACTCTGCCTCCCTCAACCCCTCTTAATTCCAGGGCCTCCCTCCATTAATTATTTCTGATTTATCCTGTCCTTAGCCTTCTTTGTCTATGCCTGTTGTCTTCTCCCCCCTTAAATTTCAAGCTTCATGAGGACAGGGACAGTATTTGCCTCTTTCTTTATCCTCACTCAAGTCCTTGGCATAGAGCCTGGCACACACAGTAAGTGTTTATTGATTGATGCTACCTGTGTGAACACATCCCTTCCTTCTCCAGAACTCAGTTTCCTCCACTATAAAATTGAAGGGTCACGAAATGCTGCCGTAGGAATCCGACATTAAGCCCTGGTGTGCCCCGATCAGCTGTGAGGCCAGCCAGTCACCTCCCAGTTTCCTCACCTGTAAAACTGTGCTTTGGGTAAAAGGAACCATAAAGTCCAACTTCATTTCTGTGATTCTGTGACCAGATCATCCCGAGGCCTCCCTCAGTCAGCTCAAATTCCTGAGCATAAGCTAGTATTCCACCAGTGGAGATGGGGTGGGGGCAGCAATCAGGGTCCCAGGGGCAGGGAAGGCCAGAAAGCTCTTGGGCAAGAGGGGGAAGTGGACAAACAAGTCTGACTCTAAGGAAAAGGGGAAGAGGGTCAGAAGGGGCCATGGCGCCAAACCCACCAAGAGTATGATTAACAGACAGAACAAGAGATTCAGTCAAAAGGCTGCACTTGAGGGCCTAGAGGGCCACAGGTCTGATACGACAGTCTAAAGAGTTTAGATTGGATCTGAGTTGTGTAGAGACAACGGTCTCCAAGATTAATTAATTAAAGCACTGCTTACTATGTGCCAGGTACTGTGCTACACAGAGGGCATAACAGAAAGTGAAATGGGCCAAGCAATAAGCAATTATTAAGCACCTCCCATGTCCATCAAAACACATTTATTAAGTGCCTGCTTTGTGCCTGGCACTGGGCTAGGTACTGGAGATAGAAATGAAACAGGACAATCAACGAGCAATTATTAAACACCTACCATGTCCACCAATAAGCATTTATTAATCACCAGGCACTTTGCTAAGGACTTCAGTGGGAATGCAAAAACAAAAAGAAAGACTATAATAATAATTCAGATAGGTCATAATGTCAAATCTCTGCTCAGATTATGGCAATGGAAACAGAAATAACCCTAGTAACAACGTTAATAGCAACAATAAAGGCTAACACTTCCCTGGTGTGTTCAAGTCTGCATAACACTTTACATACATTATTTCACTGGATGTTCATCACAGCCCTGGGAGGGAGATGCTATTATTCCCATCTTGCAGATGAGATAATTGAGGCTAGCGGAGGTTCCATGCACACCCGCCCGGGCTCACACTGCTGACAGAGTCCGAGGCAGGAGCCACGCTCAGATTCTGCAGACTCAGCCCCCTAAGCGGCCTCGGAAACGGCCTGTCAAGTGTCGGCATCAGCCCTGAAGTCGGGACCTCCCTCCCGCGCACAGGGGGGTCTCCGGCTGTCACCCCTCCCCGCAGCCCCAAGCGAGCCTCTCCTCGGCTAGAAAACCCCGGGGAAGCCCGCACACCTGCGGCTGCCCGGCACCGACCCGGAAGCCTCGGGAAGAACGATGACCACACTTCGTTTAAGAAAGCATCCAAGGCTCCCAAGCCCCCGGGGGTGCCGCGGCTGCCGCTCCTTGGGGGGCGCCCCCCACCCCACCCACCGCCCGACGCCCACTCCCCGCTCCACCCCCCGCGGCAGTGCGGGGGCTGGGGGGCTCACACACGTGGGGGGAGGGGGGCGGCCGGAGGCCTTTCGTCCGGTCTCAGTGACTACCGAGAGCCCGCCAGGTGACCAGGGGCTACCGAGCTGGGCCGGGTCAGTGCCGGGCCAGGAAGACGGGCTCTGCCCTCGAGGGGCTCGCAAGCCAGGGAGGTGACAAAGCCCGCGGGGGGCCCGGTTCGCACAGACCCTCTGTGGGCCCCCGGGGCAGCCCCCACTTTTCTAAAAATTCCAGAGCTTTGGGGGCCCCAGCCTTGCCCCCTCCGCCGCCCAGAGAAGCGCCCCCGCCTGGGCAGGCTCCACCTGGCGGGCTCTCGGTAGTCACTGAGACCGGACGAAAGGCCTCC
>NW_027185852.1:26003378-26004014 GCF_028583685.1 Petaurus breviceps papuanus
CCCCTCCCCCAACCCGCAGCGAGAGGGCCGGACGCCCCCCGGGGCTCGGTGCCGTCGGGCTCCCTGCTGGGGCCTCACCCACGACAGCGGAGCGGGTCCCCCACGGCACGCGCCAAGCCTACCCCTCCCGGTACAGAGGGGGAAGCTACCGGTCCACGGTCACACTGCCGCGTGTGTGTACGGCCGCCAGGTGCCGGGGGCACCGGGGCCCAGATCCCCCATGCCACCTACCATGCGAAGGGGGTCGGCAGGAGAGCGACCCCGAGGGCCGCGGTCGAGGCCTGGGCCCAGCCTCTGGCGGAACACGTGAAGCCCAGTTCAGAACCCCTCCCCCTCCCCGCCCATGGAGGGGGCGCGTCTGGGGGAGGGGGAAACTGAGTCCCGGCCCCGAGCCGGCGGGGGGAGGGGCAGCCGAGTCCTCGCGAGAGAAAGGGGAGGCCGCGTCCCTCCCCCTCCACGGGGAGGCCGAGGGGCGGCTGTTTGGGGGTCCGGGCCTCCCCGGTCCCGCCCGCCCCGTCGATTACCTGTCATCCCTGCGGAGGCCCGGGTGGGGGAGGGGGGAAGAAGAAGCAGAGCAGCGGCCGGAGCCGGAGCGGGAGCCGGCATGGAACGTCCCCGGGAGCCGGCCGGATGCAC
>NW_027185852.1:26004114-26019439 GCF_028583685.1 Petaurus breviceps papuanus
GCGCTGCGCCCCTCCCCGCCGTGACCTAGGGTCAGAAGGGGCCCCCACCCCTCGCAGCAACCCCGAAACCCCACGGCGCGCTGAGCCCTCGCGGGAGCGGCGCTAGAGGGGGGCAGCCGGGCTCCACTGACATAGGAGGAAACTGAGGCCCGGGAGAAGGCTGGGATTTACCTGAGGTCACCCGAGGGAAGGAGGCGGCAGAGCCCACGGAGTCCGCGCGCCTTCTTCCCCCGCCGCCCATCCTGGGCCCTTCCACAGCTTCGGACGGTTTCGGCCACCCCCCCTCCTGCATACCCACTCCCCCTGGGCATCGCCCGGCCCCTCCTCGACCTCCCCGATCATCCCTCCTCCGGCCCTTCCCTTGTGCCCACCCCGAGGGTGCCCCCTCCGCTGGGCTTTCTCTCCCGGTGATCTCACCGGATCCCCCGGGCTCAATTACCATCCCCACACAGATGTCTGGCAAATCGGTGTAGACAGCCCTCTTCATCACCACCTGCCCGCGGGGCGTCTGGCTCTGCGGGGACCTCCCACGGGACGCTCAGATTCTGTCTCCCAGACTGGAGGTGGTTTCCTTGCCCACTTGTGCCCAGGACAGCGCCAGCCTCCCAGTCACCAGGCTGGAAGCCTCCAGACTCCTTCAGACGCCCCTTCCTCCGCTGCCCCATTCCCTCCCCGAGCTCATCTCTCTCTGGTCACTTGTCCTTGCTACCTTGCACCTGCACAGCGACCCTCCTCCCTCCACTCTCTGAGCTCCGCCTTGTACCCAGCTGTTGGCAGGGGCACATTCCTAAGGCCCAGGTCCGACCAGGTCACTGATCTGATCCGGAATCCGACCGGATCCAGGATTCAAAGCTAGGAAGGCTCAGTCTCACCCGGCACCTCAATTTGGAGCTAGAATAGCTAATCTTTCCCTGACATTGAGACTGGCAACAATGCTTTACCTATATTGGCTCATGTGATCCGCACATAGCCCCTTTGAGATAAACGCCCCAGGGACTGATAGACAAATTAAGAGACTGATACTTAGTCTAATCCCACAAAGGAAGTTTCCAGAAGAGTCAAGGTTCTAAGGTGCACTCACCCCTGTGCCAGTGGGCTGACCCACCATGGTCTGGCTCCCCCTTCCCCTCCATGATTAACCTGTCCTCTCCATCCTCTGTGTTTTTATGTAGGCTGGTCCTATACCTGGACCACCCTCCTTGCTCCTCTCTGCTTCTCAGAATCCATTTTCTTCAAGAAGGAAGCCTTGCCTAATCTCTGTCCCTCTCCATCTGAAAAAGTGTTCTCTTTTCCCTCTTTTCTTAGGACAGTTACTCTAGGTCTTTCCCTTGTGCCATCACCACATTTTAGGATATTTTTTTCATATACATGGCATATCCCTCTTAGGGCCAACTTGGTGTACTTGACCTCTTAAACAAAGGAAGGACTCAATAAAAATTATATTTAAATGGAGTTCATCTAGGGCAGCTAGGTGGTGAAGTGGATAGAGTGCCAGACCTGGAATCAGGAAGACTCATCTTCCTGAGTTCAAATCTGGCCTCTGACACTATTTGTGTGATTCTGGATAACTTCACCCTTTTTGCCTTAGTTTCCTCATCTGTAAAATGAGCTAGAAAAGGAAATGGCAAACCACTCCAGTGTCTCTGCCAAGGAAACCCCACATGGGGTCACAAATAGGCAGACACAACTGAAAAATCCAACCCCTAAGGCTTAATTTCCTCATCTGTAAAATGACTATGGTCCCGAGTCTCTTCCTGCATTAAATTTAAAATACTCTGTCTTCTTCTTACACCTTTTCCTCCTTTGCTTCTTTCTCCTCCTTTTTCCTCTTCCTTCTCTTCCTTCTTTTCTTCTTTCTCTTCCTACTTTCTCCTTTTCCTACTTCTTTCCTCTTCCTTCTTTTCCTTCTTTTTCTTTCTCTTCCTCCTCTTCCCTCTTCCTTCTCCCTTTTCTCTTTTTCTTCTTTCTCTTCCTCCCTTCTCTGCTTCCTCTTTCATCTTATTTTACATATGAAAAGTGCCCCATAAGCCTTGCCAAGTCGTTCAATTATTTTTGCCACCCTTTGAGATTCTAAACCCCTCAAAATGTCATTCCTTCCTTGCATAGACACTCCAGGAAACCTCTGCCCAAGAGTTGGCAAACTTGATTCAGTGGAAAAGTTCAGTCCCCCAAAATAAATAATTTTACATTTTTAGTATATATGTCATATGTCCCTCCTCTTGACATAGATGACAAACATCTGTCAAATTGAATTAAACAAATGATAGTTTGGGAAATAATCTGCTTTAACCATGATGATAAAAGCTGACATTTCTATATCCCTTTAAATTTTGCCAGTTGTCACACACACACACACACACACACATACACCATCCCATTTGATGTAAATGATATTGAAGATATTATGATTCCCAAAGTCTATCAATCAGTCAATCAGCAACATTTATTAGCTGCTTATTATGTACCAGGCTCTGTCTAAGCCCTGGAGATACAAGGAAAAACAAAGAGTCCCTGTCCTCACTCCAATTAATAAATGTCAAAAGCAGCATCTGAACCCAGGTTTTCCAGGCTCTCTTACCGGGTCAGGGCTGCTGCTGCCATACTGCATTGTCTCCCTTGTTGTGTTCAGACTGCGTCCCCCTCTTTGAGATTACCACAAATGACCATATATTAGGATTGCAGAACCCAGCTTGGGGGGAGGGAGAGGAAGGAATGAAGAACTTTTGAAATGATTAGGAAAAGGAGGACAGAAAAAGAGCCTACGTTTTCTAATTGACTTGAATCTAAGGGAATTTTTCAAGCCAAGGGAACAGCCTCCAATGACAGCAGTAGATGTCTATGCCACCCTGATCCCTTTGTCAGTAACAGTAGAAGTTTTCCAAATCCTTGCAAAGTTTTCCATAAACTTATCTCATTGGAGCCTAACAACCCCATGAAGTCAGCACCACAGGAATTATTGTTTCCATTTTATGGAGTCAATGAATAGCCTTGTCCAGTGTCCCCAAGCTAGAAAGGGCCAAATATGGGATTTGAACCCCTGGACTTTGAGATCCTAAACATCTTACTCTACCTACTATGCAACACTCCCCGTTTTGTTAGTCTGCCTCTAATTAGGGCTTTTGAACAGACAGAAGGTGACCTGCTCATAAGGGAGGCACCCTCTCTGACCACAATCACTATGGTTTCATGGATGGCTAATGCTGGTCCACAGTTTCCTCCTGCTCCCTTCTGAGAAGCAGTACCAAGCAGGGGAAGGAGTCCCAGATTTGGACTCAAAATACCCGGGTTTGAACCCCAGCTGTGGCAGCCTGAGCAAATCCCTCTTATCTCAATTTCCTCTTTTGTCAAATAAGGGAGTTAGCCCTAAGTGGCCTCTCGGGCCCCTTCCGGCTCCATGTCCTTGAACCTTTCATTTCAGACCTAACTCTCTTTTTCCTTGAAGTGTCAGAAATAACCTAAATGTACCTGAATGTTGAGACAATGGTGGAGGAACTTGGATAAACTAGGAGTTTTCTAAATTAGGGCATATTTTAGAAAATTGAAGTATTGGAGGGAAAAGGTCCTGTCCAAAGAAATAAACTGAATTTTTAGGACATTCATACTTTTAAATACTAAGGAGTTTTAAAAAATTTATTTATTTATTTTTAGTTTTCAATATTCACTTCCATAAGATTTTGAGTTCTAAATTTTCTCCCCTCCTCTCCCCAAGACTTCATTCAATTTGATATATGATGGAGTTTTTTTTTAAGAATAATTATTTACTTTAATGATTTAATTCCAATAATCCTACTCATAAGGTTTGCATATAGCAGTCAGTAAGGTCTTTCTATTGAGACTACTGTGGAGAGAAATAAGTTTTTATGGGGAAATAGAGTGATTGAAATTCAGAATACTGAGGAGTTAGCACCGTCGCTGCCAGTAAGTAGCTTGTGGGACTTTGGCAAGCCCCCTTCCTTCTCTGAGCCTCAGTGTCTATCTGAAAAAAGGAAAGAAGTGAAATCATCTCCAGGGTCACCTGAAGTCTAACATTATTCTAGATTCAATGGCCCATTTTAGCTTTGTCATCCTCTGCTCTACAGTTTCCTCCCAACTCTGACATTCTCTGTTCTAAGGTCCCCTCCCAACTCTGCTGTGTGGCCTAAGGTTCCCTCCCAGCTCAATGTTCTAAAGTCCCTCCAAGTTCTGACATCCCTTGTTCTAAGACCTTGCCCAGATCTGACATCTCCTAGTCAAAGATCCCTCCCAGCTCTGACATCCCATGCTCGAATGTCTCCCCCAGCTCTGGCAGTCCATGTTCAAAGATCCTTCCCAACTTTGACATTCTATGTTTTAAGGCCCTTCCCGACTCAGACTTTGTGTGTGTTAGGAGTATTCATATGACAAAACTAAAATGAAGCCGTGACAGGAGATAGGTCTGACCACATTACTCTTCCATTCCCTAAACTCCTTGCTTCCCTGTTACCTACAGTATCAAATGTAAAATATTGCTAGGCATTCAAAGACCTTCCAGCATGGCCCTGCTAGCTTCTTCCCTTTCTGACCTCAGTGATATGGTGATGCCAGTCTCCTTGTTCACCCAGCACAAACCTCCAGCTCCTGACTCTGGTCATTTTCAATGACTGTCCCCCAAAGCTCTTCACCTACACCTCTTGGATTCCCCAGCTTCCTCCAGGTTCCAGCTAAAATCCCACCTTCTACGAAGTCTTACTCTAGCCCCCTTAATGCCTGTAGCTCCCCCTCCCCCCCGCAAATTCCCTGTCTACACTTTGTGCCTACTTGTTTGCATGTTGTCTCCCCTGTTAGATTGGGAGCTTCTTGAGACCAGGGACTGGTCTTTGCCTTTTTTTAATATAACAAGCTTGGCACATAGTAGGCACTTAATAAATGTTTTCTGATGACTTCTCTAGGCCCACCTACACTCCCTCAGAGGAAAGGAAAAAAAAATTGGGGTTTCCATTTATGGTGCCTTTCATTGGCCCCATCGGGTCTTCAATTTGTACCTGGAGTTTATAAGGGCTTCTAACAATCATTTGCAAAATCCACACCAAGAAGAAAGAGCTTCTGTTTGCTGATTCTTGTCTCCATTGCTGAAGTTGTAGAATCATGACAGATTTGAAAGGGAACCTTCTGGTCTCACCCATACCCTGACAATTGAATCCCTCCTGTCACAATCCCAATGAATGGTCTCTCCAGCATTGATTTGAAGACCTCCAGTGGTGGGGAAGACCTTTCCCACTCCAGAAACAGCCCATTCCACTTTTATACAACTGCACACTAGGTAATGTTTCTTGGCATCAAGCCTGAATCTGCCTCTTCAATTTGTCTGTTTCAACCCATATTCTAAGGGACAGGGATGTTGTGTGCCAATGTATGACTTGGGAAAAGCCGATGAGGATCTAGAGATAGGGCTGGGTGGGTCCTTCTAGGCTACCCAGCCCACTTGGCTCATTTTACAGATGGACCATGACAGATGAAGTTACCTGCTGGGGTTCCTTCCAATCTCTGAAAGCAGACCCAGCATCCTATAGGGAGAATGCCTATCTTTGGCCCCAGATCTGTCTGGGATCACACACACTGAATTGAAACTTTAATGGGGGTTCTGCTAAAGAAAGAATTCAGCAATGGTGTGACCTATCTGGAAGGACCACACACATGGACTGCTGTGAAAACAGGTGCTTTTCTCCAAGCAGCCCTGACCTGACCTCTGGGCTTTGTCCAATTTCACAGGAAGTACTTACAAAGCTCTCATTCTGTTCAATGGGTGGAGTGGAAGAGGGAACAGGGAAGTCTGAGACCCTTTCCTCCTTAATGTCATAGAACAAAAGAGAATTGGGTAGAAGATGGTCACTTACCTTTCTCTGCAAGAAGGCAATTCCCAGACTCTGGGGCAGGGATTGATTTCATCGAGAGGCCCAGCTTCATAAAGGACTCACTTGCGCTTCGTACCTGCTAATTATAATGGCACCTGGAAGGCTTTGTTTGTGGCTGGCTCCACCTGAGCAGCTGATTTGTTGGGGGCACCTCCCACCTGCTCTGTTCTTGCCTGTTGGGACCAAGAGCATCTCTGCAGTCCCTTGAGCACCAGGAGCCAGGAGATGGGGCCGCCAGTGGACTGCTAAAGCCTCATTACTGAAATCTGTGCCTCTCCATTTCTTAATTAATTAGCTTAAGGCCTAGAATTCAGCAAGAATAGAAGTTGATAATGGTAATAACACTCCAGTTGTGATCCTTACTATCCCTGGGTCTTGGGTCTGCCACTTAATCTCTGGACCTTAGTTTTTTCCTCTGTAAAAGGTAGCTATTGGGTTTGTTGACCTGTTAAAGTCTCTCCCAGCTCTGACATCCCCTATTCCTTCCCAGATCTGATATTTGTTGTCTGTTCTAAGGCCCCTCCCAGCCCTGCCATTCCCTGTTCTAAGGCCCCTCCCAGCCATGCTATTCTCTGTTCTGTGGCCCCTCCCACCTCTGACATCCCCTGTTCTGAGGGCTCTCTCAGCTCTGTTATTCCCTGTTCTAAGGCCCCTCCCAGATCTGACATAGCATGCCTCTGACAAGTTCTCGGCTAACTGGGGAGAGATTTCCAGGGTCGTGGCTTCTGTATCCAAACATAAATACGGGAGAGAATATGAGATTATCATGAAGGTCTCGTTCATTTATCTTACAAAGGACTTTGACGCTTGGGAGAAGTCTTATAGAGTTATAAATTCTGGGAGTCAGAAGGGACCCTGGAAGCCCTCTAGTCCAGCCTCTCCTCAGGAATCTCCCCCATAACATCCCTCACAAAACAGTGGGAACAAGACCTCCAGGAGGGGAGCCCACACTCTCCACGCAGCTCTCACTGTTCAAGAAGGCTTTCCTCAACACCAGCCCCACTGACCTCTCTGCAGCCACCAGTCCTCCTTCCACCCTCTGGCGCCTCCTGCCTCTTTCCCAGCAAACTGACAGTAGCTAAGTGGATGGAGAGCTGGGACTGGTGTTCAAAAGACCTGAGTTCAGATCCAACCTTTGAGACACCCTAGCTGTGTGACCCTAGGTAAATCATTTAACCTCTCTCTGTCAATGTCCTCAACTGTAAAATGAGGATAACAGCTCCTCCCTCCCAAGGTGCCCATGAGGAGCAAATGAAATGAAAATTATGAAGCATGTACACCATAGGCGCTATATAAATGCTTATTCCTTTCCCTGCGGCATCCCTCTAAAAAAGAAGTGTTTACAGAAATCTTTCCATGCTAAAGGTTGTCTCTGCATACTCATGAGAACAGAGAGGCAGTGGGGTGGAAAGATCAATGGATTTGGAAAGATAGGGCTTGGGTTTGAATTCTGACTCTGCTGCTTACTACCTGAATGACTGGGTAAATCACTTCCATTTCTTTGGGCCTCAGTTTCCTTCTTTGTAAAATGAGGGCATTAGACTTGATGACCTCTGAGGTCCCTTGTAGTATCATATCTGGGAGGAGCCTTGGAACATGGAATATCAGAGCTAGGAAGGACCTTAGAACAGGGGATGTCAGGGATGGGAGGGGCCTTAGAGGATATCAGAGCTGGGAGAGGCCTTAGAACAGAGGATGTCAGAGCTGGGAGGGGCCTTAGAACAGGGAGTGCCAGAGCTGGGAGGGGCCAGAGAACAGGGGATGTCCTAGCTGGAAGGGGATGTCTTAGTCTTTTTACAAAGATGAAAAATTCCAGCTGCTCTGAGCTGCTCCATGGCAATTATGGCTTGTGCTTAAGGGATGAGAGAAGTAATTATTTATGGATAAAAAAGAGCCTGGCTAATGATGAAGTGACAGGTGAGACCAGCAGGCCTCATTCTAGCTGGTAATCAGAGCTCCCATCCCTCAGGAGACATTTTGAGTGAGCTTAAATCCTGTCCTGATCTCTTACTGCCTGCAGGACCTTGGACTAGCCCTTTAATTTTCCTGGGCCTCAGTTTCCTCATCTGTAAAGTGAGGGGGTAGGATAAGTGTGCTTGTGAGGCCCCTTTGGGCCCTAGAGCTTCCATGCTCCTGTGACTGGGTGACAGAGTCCAGGTGTTATAAAAACTCTTCATCTCATGCCCCCTTTTACTCTCTTAACAGTGATTCAGAACCCCTCCCCCACAGAGCTTTGGTTCATGAGATTAGATCAGTATTTTCTATGTGACAGGCCTTCAGATACAGGAGCCCAGCTCTTCTATCCCTCTGAATCCTTGCTTCTAACAGGTAAGTTCCTTTCTCGCATGTCTGTGTGGCCTCAGCTCTCATCCCTCATATCCAATCCTGTACAGTCCCAGGACATTAATGCTAAAGAGTGGCACCTTCCTAACCCTCCCTTGGAGAGTCCACCAGGGTAACCCACACTTTGGTCACTGTCTAAAACTCCCTGGGCTTCTCCACCCACTCCTGGTTCTGCCTTCCGGGGCCAAGCAGACCAAACTGACCCTTCCTCTTCTGGACATCTCTTCACATACTTAAAGCAGCTGGAGAGGGGATTCTCCAGCCACAGAGCAGGCTTCACACCCCAGGATCCCATTTGGCCCCAAGAGAGTAAGCTCTTCTTGATTGTGGCTGGGCAGAGGAACTTTTATTTTTAATTTTTCTCCTGTTTTCTTTATTACCATCAATGGAAGAGTCTGTTATTAATTTGAAGCCAACATTGCTTTTTGTTATCTATGAGTCTGAGTTTTCGCTTTGATTCTGAGAGTTCCCTGAATATCAAAGGTGATATTTGGTTACATGGAGACTGACTTTTTCATGTTAGACAATTATCTAAGAAATGGTGTGTGTCTGTGTGTGTGTGTGTGTGTGTGTGTGTTTCTTCCCTGGTGACCAGAAGAGAAGAGGGAAGGAAGGAACATGTGAGCTCCCATTTCCCGGGGAAGCTGAGAAGACAGTGGAAGGCATGATCAGCATAGTATTATGGAGGCATTCAAACTAGAAATCTAAGAAGTGTCAGGTTTTTAAAAGGGAAAATTTTAAATTTTAAAAGATAACTTTTGCTCCTTGAGAAAAAATGGAAACCGAGTCCAGCCCTACAGGCTTTATTCAGCCAGTAGACTTTCTGCTAAATATTTGAAGATAGGAGCCATACTATAGGAAACTTGTCTCCTGGTCCCAGGGTTTCTCAGGGTTCTATGGCTGGGCCCTGGCATACTGAAATGCCATTTCTAGAAAAGAAGGACTCTTGATGCCATCTCGGTTATGCTTTCCAGAAGGTACAGATTCCAGGAAGAAATCAATGCTTTTGCATTTACCTCTCTGAGAAACAATGAGGCACAGTGGCTAGAAGGCCAGCCTTGAAGCAGAAAGACCTGGATTCAAATTCTGACTCTGGTACAGACGTCCATGTGTGCTGGGCCAAATGACTCCGCTTCAGTCTTCCACACAACTCTCTAATACAGACTAAAATGAATCGTTCCCTACTCTCAAGGAGTTTTCATTCTACTGGGATCAGGGGAGGAGAGGAAGAACATGCAGGAAGATACATAAAAAAGTGTATACAAGTTAAATACAAATTAATTTAGAGAGGCACAAGAATTAGCGGAGGTTTCTTGAGGAGCAGCAGCTGAGCTCAGCTTAGAAGGCTGCCGGGGCTATAAAAAGTCAATCAGTCAAAGCCGAGTCTGTACCAGGATGGGAAGACAAAAAGGGAACCGACCGTCCCTGCCCACAAGGATCTGACAGTCTAAAGGCAGGGAGTGGATGACAGAACTACCCAAGTGGAAATTCGCCATCAGGGATGTCCCATTGATCAGCTGTGTCTCAAATCTCTGCTCACTCCAGACCATCCTCCATGAAGTCACCAAACTCACCATGTCACACATTACCCCAATTCCATTAGTTCCAGTAGAGGCTCCCAATTACTTCCAGGTTCAAATATAAAATTCTCCATTTGATTCTTAAAGTGCTCCATAGCCTTGCCCCTTCCCACATTTCCACCCCCTCACAAACATACTTAGCACCAGTCAAACCAGCCACCTTCTTGTTCCATACTCACTATACTCCAACTCCTGACTCCAGGCATTGTCTCTGGTTGTGCTCCCTGTCAGAATGACTGACCAAAGTCCCATCTTCTACAGGAGACCTTTCCAGATTCCTTTTCATGCAAATGCCTTCCCTTTGTATATTATCTCCAACTTATTCTAGGACATAGTATTTTTAAATATGTATATTTATTTCACTAAATATTTCCCAATTACACATAAAATTTTTAACATACATTTAAAAAATTATTGAGTTCCAAATTCTCTCCCTCCCTCTCACCCCTCTCCTACCCCTTGAGAAGGGCAGCAATATGATACCAATTTGTGTACAGCGTTTTTGTACATAGTTATTTGCACGTTGTGTCCCCTGTTAGACTGTCAAAGACTGGTGGAAATTAGCCACAGAGGTTCTATGATGGGAGGGCAGATTGGGCTGTGCTTGGACCCCAGCGCTCCCTAATCTGCTAAATGAAAAATCTCTGGGGAAACTCAAGAGCCCCTGACAGAGAAACTGAGTTACTCTGTTAGAGTAAGATGAGTAGGAATGACCCAAAGTGCCCTCCCCTTCCTGATGGCAGTCTGAGTACCAGCCAGCCTCGAGTCCCCCAGGCATCTTCCACCCCAGTTGCCCACCCCCCACTAGCATGAATAAGCATCAGTCTCCAGGTCCAGGATTTTTGTTCCTTTTCCCCAGCACCTGCTAAGCCCAGGCAAGAACCCTATAAAAACCCAAGAGACTTTACTAGTTCAGGGGAGGGGGAGTCCCATTCCCTCTGAGGGGCCGGGCGGGCACCAGCAGATCCATTTCCATCATTATCCCTGACTGCTCTTCATTTTGTGAGTGTCTCCCCTCCACAAAGCTGGCTGGTTTTACTCTTATTATGATTTCCATGTTTCCTTACACTGGATTATTAATATTCCCAAACTCTCTGAATCTGTATTAAGACAGGAATCAGAAGCCCTGCGCTAGATTTCTGTCTCTGACCCTTCCCAGCTTGGCACATGATCTTGGGCCAGTTTCTTCATTTCTCCAGTCCTCTGTTTCTTCCTCTGTCAAATGGGGCTGATAAAAGTATCCCCATTCTGGCAGGATTGTTGTGAGGAGAGAGGCAGCCTGGTACAGACTAGGCTTTGATTGATTGACTTTTTACAGCCCCCAGATCCCTTCTAAGCTGAACACAGCTTCCTCTCCTCAAGAAATCTCCCTTAATTCTTCCACCAGCACCATCTCTACCTCTCTAAATTACTATCTGTGAGGCTCTTTGCAAACCTTCACTCCTATTAGAAAACTGTCCAAAATCTGGATGATTAAAAGTAAGGCCCATGCTCATGTGGCAGCTATGAACACAGATTCCATTCCAAAGCACCATTTCCCTCTGTTCTCCCCAAAGTCTCTCTCCATTTTGTCTCTCACATTGGTCTCCTTCTGTGCTCTGATGCTGCCTACTCCCTGGTGCACCCGATATCACCTCTCCTCTGAACTTTGCCAGTGTTTCTGCCTTCCTTTTGGACCCCCTCCTGGAGACAGCTGTCAAGTTCTATGAACCTTGAGGATGGGGATGAAGCCCTAGTGGCTCCCTATTGCTCCCTCGAAGCCCTTCACAATCAGACTGCTACTGACCTTTGGTTTGTCACACAGCCCTGCCTTAAAGTGTTCCAGTCAAGCCACCCTGCTAGCCATTTCCTGGACACAACCTTCCGCCTCCCGTCCCCATGCACATGACCTGGAATGCTTTCCTTCATTCTGATAGCTTTCCACAACCCCAAGCTTCTCTGAAGCTAAGCTTGGGTGCCAGTTCCTACAGGAAGCTCATCCCAATTCCCCCCTGTCATCTTCTCTGCCAGTTATGAGGCAACTGGGTGGTGCAGTGGGTAGAGAGTACCTCAGTTTTCTCATCAGTTAATAATAGAAGCTAGCTCCTAGGGTTGTTTTAAGGATAAGATGAGCTAATATTTGTAATGCGTATTTAAACCTTAATGCACCATATAAACACGAGCTATTATTGTTATTACTTCCAATAGAAACTGTAGTTTTAAATTTAATTTTCTGTGTACGTGTTATCCCCATATCCACCACACCCCCATAGACTGGACGTTCCTCGAGAGACTTGGGTTTGTCTTTGGCTCCTTAGCATTTTGCTCCATGCCCTGCACACAGAAGGGGCTTAATAAATACTCGATGAATTGAATAGAATTGTCGAATCAGTTCCATTTCATACAAGCACCTACAGGGTAGAGGACCCCATGATTCTGTGCTGGGGGCTCTGAGGATACAATGCTGGAAAACAATCCAGCCAAGGAGCTATATTAGGAGGGGACATGTCATGGGAATCAATGGGTCTGATCCAAGGGAGAATGTAGGGCCAAGCTTCTCTAGACATCAATAGAATAAGAAAATCTGAAGAAGAAAAGATCATGGATGTTATTTTAGAATTGGGAGGGGTCTTTGAGATCATCTGGGAAGACAGAGTTCAAATCCTATCACAGATACTACCTGAGTGACCCTGAGCAAGTCACCTTGCTCAATTCCCATTTCCTCATCTGTAAAATGGGCTAACACCAGCTCCTACCTTCTGGGGTTGTTGTGAGGATTAAATGAGATGTTATGATTACTCTGCAAACCTTAAAGTGCTACATAAAAGGCTCATTGTTATTATTCAGAGTAATTATTAATTTGGTCTAGCACCCCCTACAGGCAGATGAGAAAACTAGGAGTCAGAGGGGAAATGTCTTGCTCAAGGCTGCTCTGCAGTTAAGGTAGCAAACCTCACCAGAACCCGAGTCTTGGGGCGGCCAGGTGGCTCAGCGAGTAAGAGCACCGGCTCCAGTGTCGGGATGACCTGGATCAAATCTGGGCTCAGATACTCAGCACCACACCCAGAAATAATAACTGGCCGTGTAACCTTGAGAAAGTTACTTAACCCCAATTGCTTATAAAAAAAAAAAAAGAACCCAGGTCTTTCCCCACCTTTTCCTCTCCCTTCTCACTTAATCTCTTTTCAAATATTCTTATTATAAACTAGAAATTATCTCATTTACCTGATGATTATACAACATGTTGGGCATGAAAGTGACCTTATAAAAATGGGTGATCAGACAAATACAATGGTACAAACTTGTAAGGAGATCCAGTGTTGCCCATTGGCTGTCCACATCTCCTTAGAACGTCAAGGGCAGGGGAGCAAGGCCCTCGGGATGTTGGGTAAGGAGATGAAGTAAACCCCCCCCCCCCCCCCCGCCAGATGCTTAGGGATGGATGGGTTACATTCTGTAGCGTTAGAAGGAAAACCCCTCTGTGGCTAGGATCACAGCTTATAGGAAGGCTGAAAGGGTGAACGGAAGAATCCCATTTATGGGATAGATAAAGTGAACTTGGCCCGGGCATACAGCAAGTGCTTAGTAAGTCTTTGTGGCTTTGACCTGATCATCTGATCCAGGCATTCAGAACATCACCCTTGGTGTGTACTCTGTACCTCAGCCAAACTGGCTTATTTGCTATTTCCTGAACTTGGCATCCCATCCATGTCTCTGGACTGTTGTCCTGCCTGTTCTCTGTGCCCAGAATGCCCTCCACCTCTGCTTCCATCAGGGCTTAAATCAGATGCTCTTTTCTAGGGGAAACACTTCCTGATGCCTGAATTCCTGCTTTCTCCTCAGACGATCATGTCTGCACTGGTCTGTTTTCATGTATCTTCTCTTGCCCCCAAGATGTCCTTGAGAACAGGATGCATGTAGTGTCCAGCCTTGTGCCCTACACACAGTAGGCACTATAGCACTAGCATAGTTCCTGGCACATAGTAGGTACTTCATACACATTTATTGACAAATGCTTGTTGGATTGGATTGGATAGCTTTCAAGGGCCTGCGCCAAGTTCTATACCCTGAGAAGGGATTGTGAAAGGGCTTGGTACAGTGGAAAGGATGCTGGGTTTGGAGTAAGAGAAGCTGGGTTCAAATCCCGACTCTGCCACTTAGTGCCTGTGTTAGCTAGGGCAATCAATTCACCATCCTGGCCCTCAGTGTCTTCATCTGTGAAATGAGAGGGTTGGACAAGATGACCTCTAAGGTCCTTCTCAGTTCTACATTTGTGATCCTGTGTGGTGGCCCCTTGAGCCTCAGTTTCCTCATCTGTCAAATGAGGATGCTGGACCAGGTGGCCCCTGAGGTCCTGTCCAGTTCCAGATGTAAGGATCTATGGTTCTCTGGTTTCATAGGTCCCTGCCAGTTCTGTCCCTGTGATCAATGAATGAATTAATGCAATTATGGAGGGGCCTCCAGAGAAAGCCTCACCCATCCGGGGGTTGGGGAGTAGGATGGGGTGGGGGGCAAGAGCCATGAGTGTTTACAGAAACAGACACAACAAGGAAGCCAGAGGGAAGCCTTTCTCTGACAGTGGACAGGAACCTCCCCAGGAGCTCCAATGTGGGGGGGGGACTACATTTCTGGTGATGTAGACACCCTGGGGTCCTCTGTGGGAGTCCTCTCTGAGACACTTTCAGCATGGAGCTGCGTGGTAAGACACGTGCAAAGTCTCCTTAGACTACAGTCTTAGGAGAAAAGAAATCAGAATGCCATCTCTTACCACCCCCTCATTTCCTGTATTCCTTTCCTCTGGAGTCTCCCAGCTCAGAATTACAGAGCCTCCTGTGTCACATTGGGCTGTGCTATCCTGTTCCCACTGGGGCTGGGGAGTGGCGCCCTTTTCATCCCCTCCCCATGTTTTCTGCACCCCCCACTGCCTTGCTTTGTTGTTTTTGGTGGTGATTGGTGTTGTTGGTGTTGCTGATGGTGGTGGTATTGTTGCTGTTGTTGATATTGGTGTTGTTGTTGTCGTTTGGTGGTAGCGGTGTTTGTTGCTATTGTTGTGGGTGGTGGTAGTAGTGATGGTAGTATTGTTGTTTTTGGGTGTTGTTGTTTGATGTTGGTGACAATAGTGGCATTGTTGTTGGTGTTGGTATTGTTGCTGGGTGGTGGTGATGGTGGCATAGTAGTTGTTGTTTGGTACTGTTGGTGGTGGTGGTGATGGAGTTGTTGGTATCATTGTTGCTGTTGGTGGTGGTACTGTTGCTGTTGTCGATATAGGTGTTAGTGTTGTTGTGGTGGTGATGGTGGCATTGTTGTTTTGGGGAATTGTTGTTTGGTGCTGTTGGCTTTGTTGTTGTTGGTGATGGTGGCATAGTAGTTGTTTGGTGCTGTTGTTGGTGATGGAGTTGTTGTTGGTGCCATTGTTACTGTTGGTGGTGGTATAGTTGCTGTTGTCAATATTGGTGTTAATGTGGTGGTGGTGATGGTGGCGTTGTTTTGGGGTGTTGTTGTTTGGTGTTGATGGTGAGAGTGGCATTTTTGCTGGTGTTGGTGTTGTTGCTG
>NW_027185852.1:26019449-26033542 GCF_028583685.1 Petaurus breviceps papuanus
TTGGTGCTGTTGGCATTGTTGGTGGTGATGGTGGCACAGTAGTTGTTGTTTGGTGCTGTTGGTGGTGATGGAGTTGTTGATGTCATTGTTGCTATTGATGGTAGTATTGTTACCAACAACATTGGTGTTGTTGTTGTTGTTTGGTGGTAGTGGTGTTTGTTGTTGTTGTGGGTGGTAGTAGTAGTGATGGTGGCATTGTTGTTTTTGGGTGTTTTTGTTTAGTGTTGGTGGTGATGGTGGCACAGTAGTTGTTTGGTGCTGTTGGTGGTGTCATTGTTGCTTTGGTGGTGATATTGTTGCTGTTGTTGATATTGGTGTTGTTGGTGTTATTGTTGTTGTTGTGGGTGTTGGTGGTACTGGGATTTGTCCTTTGTTCTTATGTTCTTTTAAACAGAGGTCAGAGGTGGCTAGAGCTGCAGGGGACCTCAGAGTCCATCTAGTCCTATCCTCCCATTTCCCAGAGAAGACTAGGGATTTTCTCCTCTCAGGGAATTCAAGGGTCACATGGCTAGTTCACGAGAGGAAAAATGACTGGCTTTCGAGTCTGGAGACTGACCTGGAGTCAATCTTGGTACAGATATTTCCTAGTTCTCTCACTGCAGGAAGTCTCAGAATCTTGGTGTCAGAAGGATCTGAGACATCCATTGGGTCCAGTCCAATCTCTTGATGACATCCCAGA
The DNA here is from genome assembly GCF_028583685.1 of Petaurus breviceps papuanus. Classification (NCBI taxonomy): domain Eukaryota; kingdom Metazoa; phylum Chordata; class Mammalia; order Diprotodontia; family Petauridae; genus Petaurus; species Petaurus breviceps. The sequence continues at coordinate 26,020,129 of NW_027185852.1, forward strand.
CACATGACCGCCCCACCTCTGCTTGAAGACCTGCAACAAAGGAGAGCCCACCCCACTCCAGAGGCAGCCTCTTCGAATTTCAGCAGCTCTCATTGTTTGTCCTGACACAGGAGACCTGAAATGGCCTCCCTCAAACTTTTCCCCATTGCTCCAAGTCTGCTGATACCTCTCCCAACCTCACTCTCCTCATTTAGATCTGTACTTTAATGACTGTCCCATGCTCTCTGTGTCTTAAGGCATATGAATCAGCAAAGGTGACATTTGTGACCTTTTGCCCACCTCTTGGCTCTTAGCTGGGCCGGCCCTCAGACATAAAATGCTTGTGGACTGGATGGGACAGCTTTCAAGGGCCTGGGCCAAACTCAACAACCCGAGGAGAAATGTGAAGAGGATGCTGGGTTAGGAGTCAGAGACTCTGGTTTCAAATCCTAAGTTTGCTGCTTAGTATGACCTAGGGCAACATTTAATCATCCTAGCCCTCAGTGTCCTTGTCTGTGGAATGAGGGCCATGGATAAGACAACCTCGAAGAACATTTGCATTTCTAAGTCCGGGACCCTGTATAGCCCCCTGAGCCTCAGTTTCCACATCTGTCAAATAAGAATGCTGGACTGGATGGCCCCTGAGGTCCCTCGAGATGTAGAGAATGGGTGAATGCCAGGATGAGGCTGGCACTCCCTGTCTCTAAGGTCAAGGTGCAAGACAGAGGGGAGCAACAGTCAAGTCAGAAGAGCATCTGGGGTGGTGGAGAGAGAGGTTCATTTACAGTCAGGAGGTATCTGGGCCTGAATCCCTGTAAAGCAGACTTAAACCGCTGTCTAAATGCCGATTCTAACTCGGCTTCCCTGTACTCTGCTGAAGCCTCCCTCCTGTGATGGTGGGTGGAAGTTGTACTGTACGAGTGAGCACTGGGATATTGAAAAACTGTGAGATGGGATTTGAGGGAAGGACCAGTTCCCCAGCAAGTGGGAGGGAGGAACTAGGGCATGAGTCATCGACGGAGTGGGCAGAACTGGCAGCTGAGGGGGACCGGGTCTGAAATGCTGACTGCACCCAGTGGGACAGCCTGGGGGGTGGGATCTGCCCCCCAAGACTTTGGAGTTGCTAGGCCTTCGAGCTATAAAATGATGGTGGTCCCTGGGCCAGGCCCCCTAGGAAGAGAAAGATCTGGCTCTTGGGTTCGGCAGGATCCTGGGCTGACTTCCCTGGATGCAGATATGGGGCCTCTGGAGGAAGGAGGCTTCTCAGCTGGGATGCAGGGAGTATCTGTCTTTTAAGACCAGAGGCTTCAGTCCTGGAAGGAAACTTAACCCTCATCTAGTCTAGCCCCTTTGTTTTGTAGATGAGGTCCAGTGAGTTGACCAAGACGACACAGTTAAGCCTGGACTCTATCCTGGTCCTTGGACTCCAAACCCAACACTGGCTCAATTCAATCTGATGAGTATTTATTTCTGAGATCTTATTTCATTTTGATACCTTCCCTTTGCCTCTCTCCTGAATAGATTCCTCCCTCTCTTCCCCACAGTGAGCTGTTGCTGATGACAAAGAATAAAAAAGATAAAATGAAATCAACCAACTCATCAACTGTCTGACAGTGTATGCAACATATACCACCCACAGTCCCCCACCTCTGCAAAAGGAGGAGGGAAGTGCATCTTTTTCAACCCCTTCTCTGGGTTCAACTCTAGCATTATAATCAATGAATATTTATAAACCTGTGGTTCTTTGGGGGAGCTTATCCTGATTCACACATATCTTATACCCCCTCATACAATGTGAGGTCTTTGAGGACAGGGACATTTTCATTTTTAATTCTGTATCCCCAGGGCCTAGCATGGTGCCTGGCCTATAGTAGAGATCAATAAATGTTACTGATTGATTACATAAAGTTCTAATGACTGAATGCAGACCCATAGAGTTCCATGAACTATGACTCGGGGGGGGGGGGGGGGGGGGTACCTGAATGTGCTATAAATGCTCACTATAATACCAACCATATTTTTTGTCTTGGTTTATGATGGCAACCCCAGGTTTCACAGCCATAGGATATTATCAGAGAATGCTGATGCTATAGAAATAAGGGTTTGTTTGTTTTTCCAACAGTGAACAACTTAAAAGTTCTCATAAGGTCATAAATCGAGAGTTGGGAAGAAATTTAGAAGTCATTACCTCCATCTTACAGCTGGGGAAATTGAGACAGGCAGCAGTGAAGTGACTTGCCCAGGGTCACACAGTTAGGAAGTATCTGAGGCAGGATTTGAACTTGGGTATGAGTCCAGGTCCTTTATTTTGCCACCTAGATGCCTCTTAAGAAAGAAAATAAGCCCTTGCCTTAAAGCCTTTGACATTCTGACTTCCACCTATCTTTCCAATCTGATTTGATATTATTTCCTTTCATGTGCTTTGTGGTCCAGTCCAACCAATCTGCTGATTGCTCCCTAAACTTGACATGGCATCTCTTATCTTTGGTCTTTGCATGTCTGGAATGAAGTCCCTCTTAGAAGTCTTATCTTCCTTTAAGACTCAGGCACTAATGCTTAGGTGTCCCCTTTTACAGGAGGAAGTTGTTCCTGCTCTCTCTCTCTCTCTCTCTCTCTCTCTCTCTCATCAGCGTGTCTCATAATCTGTTCTTCATGTCCATATTGTTTCCCCTCAGCAGAATATATGTGCCTTGAGGGAAGAGATCGCTTCTTTTTTGTCTTCATAGCCCCAGCACATAAACCAGGGCCTTGAACACAGAAGAAACTAAAAAAAAATTGTTGGACTGAATGGGGATTATCCAAAGCATAACGCCCTTTCCCAAATGTGGTTCAGTCTCATTCAACTCAACAAACATGTATTAAGTGCCTACTATGTTCTAGGCGCTGTATTAGGGCTGAGAACACAAAGACTAACAGTGGTAGTAGCTAAATAGTCTCTGCCCCCAAGTAGCTTATGCTCCACAAAATACAAACTGAGTAAATTCAAAGTAACAGACTCCTTCTATTATTCAATCCTGGGCCCAGTTCTTTCTCTATCTAGCTGCTGTCCATTTTACACAGTAATGTAATGATTAATTTAAGAGGTTTCCTATTCATCCGCATGTCATTGTCCTAGTAATATACATTTTGAGAAATCTGACAATCTTGGCCTTGTGCATATGTAGGGAGATCTCTTCAGGGTTTCCTCTTGGGAACATCAGAATATAACTCATGTCTAGTCTCTACAAGTTTGAGTGAAAAGCGTTCTCAGATCTCATGCAAGCACTCAGATCAATCTATCTGTGTGTATGTATACATATTTAATAAAGATACATGCCTATATAATAAAGATATAGGTATATATAATAAAAATATTTATATATGATCTGCCTGCCTACCTATGTATACATGTATGTATATGCATGTATACATATTTTTAAATGATATAGAATTACATATTATATTATATATTATAAACATAATATATAATAAGGATATATGTGATCCTTCTACTATATGTATATATAAAGATATATGTATTACAGATATTTAATTTATTATGTTTATATGTATACATACCCATACCCACACATATACATATATACATGTATATGTATATACATATACACGTATATAATCTATCTATTGATCATCAGATACAGGACAGATTTTTCTTTACCCCATGGAAAGAAAGAACAAAAAGCAAGAGGATTCATAGAAGATGAAAATCAAGGCAATTCTTCCTTCTCCAGTGAACTTTCTACTTAGGGATACTTGAGTTAGCCTCCTTTCCTGTTGGACCTCCCATTAGTAATGAATGGTAAGGTCTTATCAATACCTCTATAAGGAGGGTTCTTAAACTGGGGTCTGTGAACATTTTATAAATATTTGTTATTTTAAAAAATTGAGTGTTTTATTTTCCCCAATTATTCATAAAAACAATTTTCAACATTTGCTTTTAAAATTGAGTTTCAAATTCTTTCCCTCCCACCCCACTCCCCTCATTGAGAAGACAAGCAATTTGATATAGGTTATGCATGTGTAGTCATGCAAAACATATTTCTATATTAGTCATGTTGTGAAAGAAAACATAGACCAAAATAAAACCCCATGAAAAAGAAAGAAAGTTTAAAAAAAATCTGCTTCAATCTGTATTCAGAATCCATCAGTTCTTTCTCTGGCGATGGAGAGCATTTTTCACCATAAGTCCTTCAGAGTTGTCTTGAATCATTGTATCACTGAGAATAGCTAAGTCATTCACAATTGATCTTCTTACAATATTGCTGTTACTGTGTACAATGTTCTTCTGGTACTAATCATTTCACTTTGGGTTAGTTCATGTTAAGTCTTTCCAGGTAAAAATATTTTTTAAAGTAATTATACAAAATTAATTAAAAAGTAATTATACAGCATAATTCCTAGCACATAGTTGGTACTTAATAAATGCTTATTTCCTCCATTCTTTCCTAAATCCTTTGATTAAAATAGTATATTATAAATACTATATTTCAATATGATTGATTTCCTTTGTAATTCTATGTATTGTATTTTATCCACTTAAAAACAGAGTCCCTAGGCTTCATAAGACTGAATGTTCAAGGGGTCCATGACACAAAGATGGTCAAGAACCTGTTCTCTATAATTCTCTTACATTTGTCCCCCTCAGTTCAACAATTCAATTCAGTATAAGGATTATACAGTGGAAAGAAATCTGGTTTGGGAATCGGAGGCCTTGGGTTCCAATCCAACCTTGGATGCTTACAGCCTGTGTAAACCTAGACAAGTTGTTTAATTTCCACGAGCCTGCCTCAGTTTCCTTGTTTATAAAATTCTGAGGTTGGACCAGATGGACTTTGAGATTCCTTTCAGTTCTAGATCAAGGCTTCTATGGTCCTTTGGAGCAGATGTTCCTCTGGGGTAGGGTTGGTGTTGGAAAATGTACATAAATAAGGACCACGGAGGAGGGAAGAAATATAGCTGAGAAGTAGCAGGCAGTGAGGGAGGGCTTCATGTAGGAGGTGACATAAGTTAAATGGAGAAGAAAGGATTCTGACAGGTGAAGATGAGGAGGGGATACATTCCAGGCATGGGAGATGTCTTGTGGTCATTCAAGGAGGCAGGAGAAGGAATGTTAAGTTTAGGGCCTGTCTAGTTTCCAGTCACATGGTCACCAACCTCCTTACTTCTCACTGGGACCAGTACAGTAGCTTCCAATTCATAGTTACCCAAAGCTACCAAAATAATCTTCTGAGACAACATCTCAAACTTCATTGTCTTGCTATTGCCCCAAGATGAAATCCAGTCTCCCAAAACGAGATGCAAGGCCTCTCACCATGTCTTCCATCTATCTTTCCTTATTTCTCATCCCTTTTCAAGCATTCAGATGTTCTTGCCAAATTGCTTTACTAGTTATCATTATGATTTGAATGTAAGCCCCTGGAGGGTGGGCATTGGTTTTGCTTTATCTTAGTACAGCCTATAGTCAATGCTTAATAAATGAGTGTTGGTTGATTGAGTGATTGGCCCTCTCTTCCGTGGTCTTTCTACCTAAAGCCTGGACTGCCCCAGCAGCAGCAGGACAGAAAAGCACTTTGTCCTTAGGTCTATTTGCTGAAATGTTTCTCTTCCTTCAAAAGGAGGAAACTTTCAAGTTCTGTCCCCTCCCTTATGTCTCTGGCAGAAAAGGCTCCTTCCTCCTCCCTCTTTCCCACAACACTGTGTTTGGACCAGTGGTGACCCGTCCTATAATATCATTGCACTAATCTTTATCCAAGTTGGAGCCTGCCTCTGAATGTTGGATAGTTCCTAAGAGCTTTAAGGTTGTCTTATGTGCATTAACTCATTTGATCCTTATAACAACCCTGAGAAATAGATGCTATTATTATCCCCATTTTTTTGTGAGCTCCCTGAGGGCAACTGGGAGCCACAGAGAATTTCTGAGCAGCAGGATGGTAGGGTCAGACCTATGCTTAAGGATATCAGTTTGGCAGCTTATTAAGAGCCAGTTGTGGGCTTAGCACTGATGCCAGTGAAAAAAATAAAAAAGATAAGAAACCGAGCAGGTTGGTCTTAATAGTCTATATGTTAGCATGGCATATTATAAAGAGGGGGATTTGGGGTCACATCTGGGTTTGAATCCAACCTCTGCCCCTAACTACTTGTGTGAAGACAGGAAAGTCATTTCCTCAGTGAGGAGGCTGACGAGGGAGGGAGAGAATCTGAAACTCAATTTTAAAAGCAAAGGTTGAAAATTGTTTTTACGTGTAATAGGAGAAAAATAAAATACTAAATTTTTAAAAAATAAAAAAAACATTTAAAAATGTTCACAAATCCCTTATAGAGGTATTGATAAGACTTTACCATTCATTGCTAATGGGAGTTATGTGAACTCTATAGGTCCAGCAGGAAAAAAAGAATCCCTAAGCAGAAAGTTCACTTTGGGGAAGTCTAGAACGGTAGTGTAGCACTCTAAGTCTAAGGACCCTAGATGAATGAAGTACTCACCAGAGTGTAAAGGATTCTCTCTCTATGGACCTCGAGGACATTTCAGGAAAGTCTAAATAGCAGGACAGGGAGGAGTCACTGGAAAAGGAAGGAAGAATTGCCTTGACTTTTTATGATCTTCTGTGAATCATTTTCCTCATTTCCATGTTGCAAAAGAAAAAAAAAACATATAAAACAAGAAAAATAAAAGGTCGTTTTAAAAAGTCTGCTTCGATCTGCAGAGAGTTCATCAGTTCTCTCTCTGGAGGTGGAGAGCATGTTTTCATCATGGGTCCTTTGGAGTTGGCATGGATCATTTCATTGATCTGAGGAACTAAGTCTTTCACAGTTGATCACCTTACAATATCCACAAATGATCATTCTTAAGAGCTTGGTTGGGATGATTCTGATCGTTTCTTCTCTAATACTAGACATTCAAATGACTCCAAAACAACTAGTTTAAACTGGTTTTGTACAAAACTCACAGTACGTGATTGTGTCAATCAACAGGCATTTATTAAGCACCTATTGCATGCCAAAACTCTGCAGATACAAAGAAAGGTAAAGACCAATCCAAATCTCAAAGAGTTCCCAGTCTAATGAGATATGAACAACAGAGTAGAACAAAATATAGACTGGGGGTAGTCAACCAGGAAAGGTGCTAGCATTAAGGCATTGGGGGAAGGCTTCCTGTAAAAGGCAGAATTTTAGCTGGTGCTTGAAGGAAGCTAAGGAGACTCCTCAACCAATCTGAACAGAATTCTGATCATACCTCCTTGAAATGCTTTTGATTGATTGATTCAGGTGAGATATGTTATCACCTGATAGGGTCACTGGGGGTGTATTGCCTTGTTAAGTTATTTCAGTTGTGATGGGGTTATATGGTTGGACCTTTGCTTTAGGAAAATCATTTTAGCCCTTATGGAGGATGGATTGGAGATCCTGGAGGCAGGGGGACTAATAAATAGTGACAGCATTTATAGAGCACTTGAAGGTTTGTAATTCATTTTATGTACATTATCTCTTTTGATCCTCACAGCAGCCTTGGAAGGTGGGTGCTGTTATTATCCCCATTTTGCTGTTGAGGAAATGGAGGCAGACAGAGGTTAAGTGACTTGTCCAGGGTCATACAGCTAGCAAGTATCTGAGGCTAGATTTGAACTCAGAACTTCCTAACTTCAAAGCAAGCACTGTATTCACTAAGTCAACTAGCCACTTTATGCAATTAGAAGGCAGTTTTAATAGTCTAACAAATGGGTGGCCTGACCCTCATCTATCCCTATTGGAGGGAAGAGGGGATGTACAAGAGATATTGTAGATCAGGGCTTCTTAAGCTGAGGTCTGTGAATCTGTTTTTTAATTGGATTGATAACTGATAAATTGGATTTCCATAGAATTGGCTTTCTTTGCAATTCCATGACTTTTATACATTTAAAAACATGATTCTGAGAAGAGGTTCCTAGGTTTCACGTGTGTGTGTGTGTGTGTGTGTGTGTGTGTGTGTCCAGAACACAAAAAAGCCAAGAACTCATGCTGGAACAGGTAGAAACAACCAGCAGTAAGAGCCCTTTCAGCTCTGGATCCAATGTTCCCAAGTTTGTCTATGATTTTACCAGGACACCGCTCCTGTCTCCCCAAAGCTTACAGTCTAATGAGAGCACTGGGTTACAGCATGTATAAATTACAAACAAAAACCAACCCAATCCAAAACACGCCCCGAAGCAGGGATGGTGAGAGGCATCACCAAACCAACCCAAATCTGCTGGGTGGTTGTCTCGTGGGGCGCCCACCTCACACCCCCAGCTTGAAGCCTGGCTCCCCTGGTGCTTGAGGGAAACCCCTCCATGGCAGGTTTAGAGGCAGAAGGGACTTCAGAGATGTTCTAGGTCAACCCCCCTCAAACCGTTTTCCAGATGAGGACGCTGAGTCCCAGGGACGGCTGGGGTGCATTGAACAGAGGGCTTGGTCCTTAAGAGGAGGGCCTCAGTGATGATCATTAACATCTGTAGTAACCTTCGGCCAACTCGAGACCCCCCCTCCCATTTTTCAGATGAATAAACTAGGGCCCAGAGCCCAGGGAAAGGGACTTGTTCAGGTTCACGGAGCCAGGCAATGGAAGAACCAGAACGTGAACCCAGGTGCTCTGACTCCAGAGGCCGCGTCCTCTCCAAGGCATTGCTGGGGTCCAAGGTGCTGCACCTGGTGCAGCAGCCGCAGGGCAGGGTCCAGGAAGGTGGGGCCGGGATGTCCGAGGACGGGCCGGGGGGCGGAGTCTTGGGATCGCGCATAGGACTGTTTCCTAGCGCGGGAGAGGCGGGGCTAGGGGCAGAACCAAACTTCACAAGGGGCGTGGTCACGCGGGGGGGTGGGGCCTCGGCCGAGAAGGGAAGGCAGAGGCGGGTCGGGGCCAGAATAGGGGGCGTGGCTAGGACGCGGGCGCAATGGGAGGGGCGGGGCTCCAGGCACGTTCCGCCAGGGGGCGGAGCGCAGGGGCGGAGTTTCGTCCCGGCGACCTCCTGTCGTCTAGGCAACGGCCGCGCGGCGTCTTCCAGGGGGCGCGCGGCGGGGGCAGGCGCGGAACGGAACTGCGCGGGGCGCGTGGGGCACGGCCGGGGGCCGCGTGGCGCGTGGCGCGGGGAGGTCCCCGCGCGTGACGAGAGCCGTGGGACGAGGCCGAGGGACAGCCATCATGGCGGAGCGGAGCCAGACCGCGTCCGAGGCAGGTCTGTAAGTGTGCGCGCGCGTGGCCGTGGGGTGTGCGTGTGCGCGTCCTGCCGCGATCACCAGTGGGGCGGGCTGACGGGGCGCCGGGGTCACGTGAATTCATGCAGGGGAAGTAATGGGGGGCTGGGGTCACGTGAGGTCATGGGGGCAGTCGGGGCCAGAGTACCTGAGTTCACGTGGGAAGGGGTACTGGGGCGTTGGGGTCAGGTGAGGTCACTCAGGACCTAGGGGATACGGGGGTCGTGGGGGCTTCTCTCCCCAGACTGGGAGCTCCCCCCCCCCGGGGCAGGGGTGCCCTCTGCCTTTCCGTGCACGCGAGTATGTGGTAGGTGCGCCCCTGGTACCTCTGGACTGCCTCTTTTGGTTGAATTTCCTTTGAAATGACTATTTCAGTAGAACTGCTTTTGTAAACCTCCCCCCCCTCTTATGTGTTTATTTAATCACCTCCCTCCCAGGGGCCTCGGGCTTCAGCAAGGTCCAGCATCCCATTGACCCAGACCTACTGTGTGCCAGGCCCGTATTAGGGGCGTGTGTGAGGGCAGTGGGGCAGGGGCTCCCCTGCAGTCCTCATAGCTAACGCTCACATGGATCTCTGAAGTGTGGAAGGGCCTTGCCTGGACCCTTCTCTGAAGCAGGCCCTCAGTAAGCGGTTATTTTAGGTGCCTACTATGTGCCAGCTAGAAGGTGCTTAATACATACTTGCTGACTGATTGACTGATGGGAGTGACTGGCTGGCGGAGGGGGGTCCTGCGGTGCTCCCAGACTCTCATGGGCTCCTTATACCCACCCCTCCAAGGTTACCTTACACTCTCTTCCCCTTGCCTCTTTCCACTTGTCTTCCAGGGGCCCAAAAGAGAATTCATTTTTTCCCTCACAACCACCCAATAGAGGCATCTGGTGGAGCAGTGAATAGTGTCTGGGGTTAGGAAGACCTGAGTTCAGATCCTGCCTCAGACATGTCCTAGCCGTGTGACCCTGGGCAAATCACTTGACCCTGTTTGCTTCAGTTTCCTCATCTGTAGAATGATCTGGAAAGGGACATGGCAAACCCCTCCAGTAGCTGTGCCAAGAAAACCCTTTATGGGGTTCCAAAGAGTTGGGCACAGCTGTACAACGACCCTGAGCAAGGGTCCTCTGTCTGCCTCAGTTTCCTCAGCTATAATTGGGGGTGATGATAATATCTCCCTCCCAGGGTTCTTGTGAGGCAGTATTTGTAAAGTGCTTAGCAGAATGCCTGGTATAGGCAGTCATGGCTCTTAGTGTCCAGGCCAGCACCATGATCCTCTCTCATTTCCCCATGCCCTCCATGTCTCTCTGGTACACCCCCTTCTCTCCTCTGACACCCAGGCTCCCCTCACCTTGTGCTGGGCTGGTTTGGGGTCCCCATGCCACCTCAAGGCTCTCCCCACTCCATGTCAAGGGTTCTCCCCAGAGTCTGAGTCTGACCATGTCATTTTCCTACTCCTGACACTGCCAGGATCCAGCTGAAAACCTTCCTTTTGGCATTTTCAGTCTTCTCCCTCTCCCTCCTCCCGTGCCAGGGTCCAGCCCCACTGACCTAGTGGCCTCCTCAGCTGGCTGGGCCTCCCCTTCTAGAGTTCCTTTCCATCTGTTTTGTGTGGAAGGTGGATGGGTCACTTCCATTAATGAGAACAGGAGCTTCCTGAGGACAGGGACTCTGTTTGCTGAGCCCCTGGCATGCTGAACACTGGCTGATCCCATTGCTCAGGGCCCTCACTCTTTGGAGCTGGTGGCAGAGCCTGAGGGAGGGCTGGGGGAAGGGAGAGGAGCTTCTTGGCTGGCCAGGGCCAGAAAGAGTCCTGAATTCACAGGGCAGGTAAGTGGGACAGACTCCAGACAGCAGCCTAGCTGATGCTGGTCACCCAGGGTCAGAGGAAAGCTCTTGTTGGAGGGGAGGGTGCTCAGATGATTATCCTTCTTGTAATTGAAAATTATTTCCACCAGTGTTGATGGCACTCCAAGAAATCCCTCTTTCTCTGATTCATGGGCAGATGAGGGCCACAGGGCATTATTTGAACATATGACACAGCTGACTTTTGCATCTCCTAATTTCTGCCACCATCGTCCCACTTGCCCCCTTCTTTACTAAGGGCATGTTCCCGAGGGCCAGGGCTAGACCTTCCTCTTTAGATCTCTTCCCCTTCCTCTCCTTCTCCCCTCACTGAAATGGTTGTTGCTAGGGGTTTTATTGGGGCTCCCATCTGGCTGGTTGACCATACAAAGCTTGTGCTGCTGTCCCAGCTTCCTGGATCTGACCCCAGGTGCCGAATGCCCACAAGTCTCTTACAGACACTGACTCTCTGCTGCTGTGTTACAAAGGGAAGTTCGACCAAGCTTGGGGGTCTTTCTGTACAAGGTTGGAAGGGCATGGTGAATGAGAGAGGGAGGTTCATGGACAGTAGCTCTCCCTCCCATCCCCTGGGGCCTGGAGCTGGCAGGGAAAGAAGTATCCCTTATTCTAGTCCTTAGCACAGGGACTGGCACATAGTACGTGCTTAAAAACCACTTGTGGGCTTGGTTTGGCTTATTTTTGGCTATAAGCTCCACCAGACCTGACTCCTTCCCTTACTGATCTTTTTACACATCCCTCCCCTTCCCACAGTCTGCAGTCCACATTGGCTCTTCTGTCCCCACTGCACTCCATCTTGGGTCTGTGTGTCCCCCAGGCCTCTTCTTCATGCCCCACAATTCCTGGGCTTCTTCTAAGCTGGGCTCCAGTGCAGCCTTCTGCAGAAAGCTTCCCCCACAATCTGCTGCCCTCTCCCCCATACCTTGTATATAATCTAGATTTTCTTTTTCTTTAATAATATTTCACCCCTATTACATGTAGAAGCAGTTTTAAGCTTTTTTTAAAAAAAGGTTTGGGTTCCAAATTATGTCCCTCCTTCCCTTTCCTCCCCCCTGCCTGAGATGGTAAGCAGTCTGCTAGAGATTATGCTGTGCAATCATGAATAACATTTCCATCTTAGTCCGGATATTCCTAATATAGACATGTTGGCTTTCTGTTAGAATGCAGTCTCCTTGAGGGCAGACACTTTTTGTTTTTGTATCAGTAGTACTTAGCCTGGCACCCAGTTGGGGCTTAATCAGTGCACAATGATTACTCGATTGAAGGTCAGGACAATTTCTTCCTTCTAATCCTAATTCTGAAATGGCGTGATATGTGTCAGGGTGGGTTCTGGTCACTGATTTTGCCTTAAAGTTACAATAACAATCATTTTCATACTAGGATGCCTCCCAGGGCTCAGAGATGGCCGAGGTCTTCCTCTTGGGCTGTGGCCACAATGCCAAGCTCTGGCATCTGAGGAATGTGGAGGGAGGTTTGGAATCAAAGCCCCGGGCTCCGTCATTCACCTCTGAGCCTCAGTTTCCTCACTAGAAACTCGAACTAGGTCTCCACCCTCAGGATCCCCCTCAGAATTGCCTGTTGCCCGTTCTTGTACTGAACATCCTGCTGATCTCTCAGACTCATCTGGTCCAAAACAGAATTCAGTGTCTCTCCCCCCAATCCTCTGCTCTTTTCAGAGGATCATAGAAGACTTTTGGTCATCACTCTCTACCAAGCCATCACTCTGTGGAACCTGGAAACTGGCTCCTCAAATTGCCATGGGTTGGGTTGGGGCTGGGCAGGGGACATCTGCCTGTGTGGGTGGCGCACACCTAGGGGGATAGATCTAAGGACTGGGCCCTCAATGGCCAGTCCCATCACTACAACGAAGAGGGATCAGTTTACTGTGTTTGGTCCCAGAGGGCAGAACCAGGGCTTGTGCATGGAAATGGCAGGAGGGGGATTTTGACTCCAGGTAAGTGAAGAAACCTAACAACCAACCAACCAACCCTTCCTGAAGCTGGGAGGCCTCTGCCATGTGAAGAGTCCTAGCCTAGAGTCTGGAGGCCTGGGTTGGAGCCCTGGACTCTTCCATTCCTGGCTGTTCTAAGGTGTCTGTTTTTGCAGTGGGGTTCTCATGCAGGTCCACCCTAGGGCATGCTGCATGGGAGGGGGGCAGTGCATATACCTCCCTGCTTTCCACCCACAGGGTCAAGCCTTTATGGCTGACTGGAGATGACCCAGGCTGCAATGGGAGACCCTGGCCCTTTTAGGCTAAGGCCTTCTGGCTAGATTTCTTTTTCTTTCTTTCTTTCTTTCTTTCTTTCTTTCTTTCTTTCTTTCTTTCTTTCTTTCTTTCTTTCTTTCTTTCTTTCTTTCTTTCTTTCTTTCTTTCTTTCT
>NW_027185852.1:26033552-26054373 GCF_028583685.1 Petaurus breviceps papuanus
TCTTTCTTTCTTTCTTTCTTTCTTTCTTTCTTTCTTTCTTTCTTTCTCTTTCTTTCTTCCTTCCTTCCTTCCTTCCTTCCTTCCTTCCTTCCTTCCTTCCTTCCTTCCTTCCCTCCCTCTTTCCCTCCTTCCCTCCCTCTCTTCCTCTCTCTCTCTTTCTTTCCTTTCTTCTTTCTTTCTTTCTTTCTTTCTTTCTTTCTTTCTTTCTTTCTTTCTTTCTTTCTTTCTTTCTTTCTTTCTTCTTCCTTTTCTTCCTTCTTTCCTTCTTCTTTCTTTTCCTTCATTCTTTCTTTCCTTTTCCTTCATTCCTTCTTTCCTTTTTTCCGTTCTTTCTTTTCTTTCTCCCAGTTCACTCTGAAGCCCATAGATTGGACCACAATTTGTCCCTGCCCAAGCTCCACTTTATGACTGTGTTTTGGGCCCCTCTAGCTTAGAGTGACTGTCAATAATAACTTTCTCCTTGGAACAGCAACCTTGAGGGTCCTCTCTTCCCAGCTTGATTTTTTTTCCTAATTAAAGGGGCCATCCCTTGATTTACTTCTTAAAGTGGCCTATTCAGTGAATAGGCATTACCTCACTCAAAGGCCTTAATCTAAAAGGGCCAAGGCCTCCCATTGCATCCTGGGCCATCTCCAGTTGTCCTGATGAATATCTGGCCATTGGACCCAAATGGCTCTGGAGGAGAAAGTGAGGCTGGTGACCTTGCACAGTCCTGCCTCACTCAAACCAAAGTCAGCCGCAAGTCATGTCAACAGACAAACGCAACAAGTGCAAGTCTTTATGGCTGAAACCGCCTTCCGCCCGCCGGACTCCTCCGATACAAGTTGCGCACCTGTCTTGATTGTTACCTTTAGAGTTTTTTTTTAACCTTCTTACTGCATTTCATAGAGTACAATAACATCTCGTAGCAGGAAGGGACTTTAGAAATTGGATTTCAAGAGGGAGGACTTTTGGTTTGAATCCATGGGCAACTTCCTTCCCCTCTCTAGAACTCAGCTTTCCTATCCAGAAGCGAGGGGATGGGACTGGAGAATTGCTCAGGGCCGTCTGGTTTTACATCCTTTCACCATTCCTGTCATCTGTGGTCTGTCATTTAGCCCACTTTCTTCTTTTTATAGATGAGGAAACTGAGGGTCACAGAGGTTAAGGGTCTTGCCTTGGGCACACAGTAAGTGAAAAATCTGTGTGTGGGGGTGCGGGTGTGTGGGGAGACCTCCTCCCTGCCCGGGGTGAATGCTATCCTTCTTATAGAGAATACATGGGTTAAGAGAATGGTTAAAACAGTCTGCAGGGTCCTGAGTGGTAGAAAGATCACACATGTCTCTGTCCTGTAACTGGTGTCAATTGTAATCAGTCATTCCAAAGTTTTGAAATTATAGACATGCATTCTCTTTATTTAGAGAGGAAAAAAGGAGGATAGCCAAGCAGGTGGGAAGAGATTTCCTTCTCACACAGGCCAGTGCCCAAGGGACTTCCCTAAAGGGCACACGGACTGAGTTCCAGGGGCTTCCAGTAAAACTCCTCTCTGCCATCTGGGGCCTTCATTGCGTGATGCCTGATTACCTTTCCAGGCCTTAAAGGTGTGATTTCTTAACTTTCCTCGCTCTGAGGGTCCAGCCAGACTGTCCTTGCTGTGTCCTTCCATCTTTCATCTCTGGCCCTTTCCGTGGCCCTTCTCCATCCTTCACCTCTCTGAACTCCCAGGCTCCTTCAAAGCTCAGCCTGAGCACCACCATCAGTCAGAGGGCCTTCTTAAGCCACCTGGCTGCTGGAAATACCTTCTTCTTTGTTCATGTAAGCCAGCCTCTGTGCACATCGTCTCTTCTGATAGAAGGTAAGCTCCATGAGGCAGGAGCTATGTCTTTTCTGTTTTTTATATTGCCAATTCCTAGTAGAGCACGATGTAGGCCCTCGCTGATTGACTGAAAAACGTACTTTACTAGACTAGGGGCTCCTTCATTTAAAGCCCTGGTTAATCTTTTTATAGGAATTAAAAAAAACAATAAACTTACTTTTCCAATGTTTTCTGATAGTTTGGAGAAAAAGTCACTGTTTAAATGTAAATATATTTCTTTTTCCCTATTTTAGTAATTTTGGAGATGTGTCTAGAAAAATCCTTAGAAATGTAAATGATTCTTGTAGCATTATTAAATCTTGCCCTATTTCCTCTAGCCCTTATTAAATATTAAAATGTTTACATAAATATCCAGGATGATGATGTCAGGTAGGATATCGTCCTACCTTCATTCCAGATTATACAGGATTGGCATGGAGATCTTCCTCCGAGTTACCATACCTCCAGTTTGCTGGGGATCGCCCTCTGATAATGTCTGTACATCTGGGAGCTATTAAATGTACTGGGGTTTGGCTTGGATGCCAGTATGTTGGCTCAATGTCACCTTTAACGAATGATGCTGGGGAACTTCCCCGTTCAGAGGACAGACAGAGGTTCCACTTTTGGGACCAGATGCTGACTAAAAATCATGCCTTTGCCCTTGAGTCATTGAAAAAAAATGTGGTTCAGAGCCTCGTTTCTCATTTGCCAGACTTCAGCTGAGAGTTTGCCTCTTAGACTTGTGTGGTCATGGAAGCTGAGCACCAGACAGGCCCCAGGAGTTGCCCAGGGCTGGCAGTGTCAGCCTGTTGCCACTGCTGAAGCTCGGGACAAAGCTTCTGGTTTTAATCTGCTGATTATGTGGGGAAGCCTTTGACTTTACCATGGAGTTTCCTGGGGGTGAATGTGCTGGCTGGTTCCTGGGTAGTAGCATCTGAAACTCATCATCTCCCCCCAACTTCCCCTCTTCTGGGCCTCCCTCTTACCACTGAGGGCACCACTGACCTCTCAGCCTCTCTCTCCCTGGGCTTGTCTTCACCTCCTCTCTGGCCCATGTCCTTTGGTTACCTCCCCTTGAGTTCAGGCCCTCACCCCTTCTTGCTCAGGTGATCACAGAAATCTGCTCACTGGTTTCCCTGCTTCAAGGCCTTCCTCACTGCTCTGTATAATCAATTTTCCTAAAGTCACATCTGACCACATCAGTTCCTTGTTCATTGAACTCCCTTTTACCTCTGGAATCAAGCAAACTTCTGTTTGGTGTTTAAAGCTCTTTGTAACCTGGTTCCTGCCCCAGGCTGTTGCTTTGCTCCCCTCTGTGCATTCAGTGACTCAGACTCGGCTTGTTCTTCTTCTACTATGACCCTTAATCTCCCCTCCCTGTGCCCATGGCATGCCTGCCATGCTCCGCCTTAACCCCTTTGTCTACAAGCATCCCTGGCCACTCTGCCCCTGTTCTCTGTCTCCGGCTTGTTTGTGCCCAGGTGTTATGGGTTGTTTCTCTGATTAGAATGTGAGCTTTTTGAAGGCAGGGATTGTTTTCTCCTTTATGTCCCCAGAGCTTAGCACACTACCTGACACATAGTCATAGTTAACGAATGCCTGTTGACTGACCTGCTATTCTTTTATTTGTGGGAACCCTGAAAAGCCCAGACAGGAAATAGGACCCCCCTATTACCCATACAATTAGTTTATTATCTTAGTTTGACAATCTTCCTAGAGAATGACAGATTATGATGGTGTATCTGTTGGTAGTTCTGAGGAAACTTGCCCAGCCCCTTCCAAGCACCACGGTCTTCTTTCTGGGCAAGTGTAATGTAATGCCAAGGAAAGGCAACTTCCCAAGGTTCAGAATACCAGCATAGGTGCTCTCCATTTTATTCAGTAACAAACCCAGAACAGAGAAGATCAAAACATGACATCATTCAAAATACAGCATTTACTAAATGTGATTAAATAATCTCCAAGTACTACCCCACCCCAGGACCTTCCAATCATTCAATCAATTACAAAGTCTCTGTTCTAAATACTTCTCCACCCCTAGGCTATACCTTAATTAAGTCCACCACAAAGCCCCTCTTCTCAAATGGAGATTAGTTTCCAAACATAAGGTTAAAAGTTCCCCACCCCTGGATCACAATTGAATCTACCCCAGAGTTACATCAAGTTTAAACACAGCACTTAATACCCAAATGGAGGTCTTTTCTTCATCTTGACACAAGGCAAGTTCTCAGCAATCTTTGTTCCTGGGGAGACAAGGCTTAGCAAGGCCATAAGATACATTGCCAGTCCCTTCTTGAATTCATCCTCTGTCTGTAGAACAGTCCTAGAACCCCTGAACACATCAGCAAAACCCTCTCCCAGGATTTCTGTAAACATACAACCAGAAAATCCTTCTTCAGGGCTTCCGAACCAACAGAAAGGCTCCCAGACCCCTGCAACAACAGCACTGTCCTTCACCAGTGGACAGTATTCACTCTGTCTGCAGGACAGTCTCCAGACCCCTGCAACAACAGCACTGTCCTTCACCAGTGGACAGTATTCATTCTGTCTGCAGGACAGTCTCCAGACCCCTGCAACAACAGCACTGTCCCTCACCAGTGGACAGTATTCACTCTCTGTCTGCAGGACAGTCTCAGGGCTTCTTAGCGAACAGCCAGGTTCCAGGACTTCTTCAACAAAAGGACTGACTTTCACCAGTGGACAAATCTGGCAAAACAACATCAAAACAGACAGACAAAGTACCAGCAAAACAGCCATGTCTCCTCAGTCCTTGGCAGCTCAGGGGGCAGGTCTCAAAAGTCCAGGGCAATTCAAAGTAGCCACCAGCAATTCTCTTAGTCTCTCTCTCTCTCCAAGAGGTGCTGCTTCCAAAAAGATCTTCCGCCTCTCTCTTGTCTCTCCAAATCTACATTACCAGCTCCTCCCAGTTCAGGACTTTCTTTTCACATCAAAAAGTCCATCCCACAGGTGGGATTAACAAGCTCTGGGTTTTAACACAATCAATTTGAAAACCAAGCCAATACAGGGGAATCTTTAATTGCCATTACTATCACAGCAAGGGGCATTTTGAAATTGTGCCCCTCTTACTTTTTTCTTTTTCTTTTTGGAGAGGGGAAGGCAGGGCATTTGGGGTTAAGTGATTTGCCCAAGGTCACACGGCTAGTAAGTGTTAAGTGGCTGATGTTGGATTTGAACTCGGGTCCTCCTCCCTCTGGGGTTACTGTGCCACCTG
The DNA here is from genome assembly GCF_028583685.1 of Petaurus breviceps papuanus. Taxonomy (NCBI): domain Eukaryota; kingdom Metazoa; phylum Chordata; class Mammalia; order Diprotodontia; family Petauridae; genus Petaurus; species Petaurus breviceps. The sequence continues at coordinate 26,038,619 of NW_027185852.1, forward strand.
GCCACACCCCCCTCCTCCATTCTTTTTAACTCCCCCTTGAGTTTCTTTTCATAGACTGGATTCTCTCATCTGCTTGCATGAACTTTCTTGTATATCTCCTCCACGCTGGGAGTTACATCTTTCTCTGTGTGCCGTGAGAGTTGTTTCTCATGAGCGCATCCTCATCCTCCATGAGACAAGGCATACAATTCGCAGTGTTCCGACCTGTGGTGTGCTTGCGATTTACTTCAGCACTGAGTTCTTCGCTTTCTGAGTAGTAACCAGTCATGTGTTTGTTGCTGTGAGGAGGAGATAGCTCTTTGTCCCCAGCTCCCCTGCCCAAGGGCCCCCCAAGACTGATTTCCAGGGGTAGTTCTGGAAGCCTGTGGCCTGTAAAAGCACCTGTCTGACGTCATAGTTCATCTCCCTGCCAGCATGCTAACTGCGAAGCCTGCCAACCCCATTACTTTTCTAACCTTGCTGCTGCATAATGTGTCAAACCAGCCTTCACACCCTTCTTTGGCACTTCCTGAGCATAAGCTTCCCAGAGAGGCCTATCCGTCCTTCTCTATACGCATAAGCAGCTGGGAGGCAGGAGACGATAGCTCTCCTGGTGGGGTTCTCAGGCTCTCCTACTGCCTTTTGGTGTCCCAGATGATCTCACCCATGATCATCTGTTTTCCCCTCGCTCCCTCTCTGGAATTTCCCCTGGAGTAGGTCTTATTCCTGAATATTTAAGCTGCCCAACAAGACCTGCTCCTGCTCTCCTGAAAATAGGTTTCCCATACACCTACTTGGATGCCAGTGGAAACAACCTCCAAGGGCAGCCAGGGGTATTCCTGGAATGCACACGGGGCCTCAAGACTCCTCATGATCAACTTTCTTGGGCAGCACAGGTTATTGGAAAAAGCAAGCCTTGCAGACAGGGACAGAAGAATGACATACAAGCTCCCCCCAGCCTGGTCTGTGTTTGCTTTTCCCAGAGAGGCCCTGCAGTGAGTGGGATGGTTTGGCCTTCCACACTCAGAGTTTGAAGACAGCTCTTCTTCTCATTAGTGGTGACTCAGCATTCAAGAATGCCACAGTCAGAGTCCCCAGGTTGGGGTTTCAGTCCCAGCCCTGCCACGGACTAGCTTTGGGACCTTGGCCACAGGACCTCTCCTTTCCTCATTGTTCTTATCTGTCAAATGGGGATTGTAGTAACGTTACCCAACTCACACGGTTCTGAGAAAAGTACTTTGTGAACCATAAAAGAGTATTGAAATGTAAGTTGTCCATCTCATTTTATGGATGAAGAAACTAAAACCCAGAGAGAAGGCGTGCATTTCCGCAGTTATTTGTCACAGCTGGTGAGAATCAGAGCCAGCAAATGTAGGTCTTTTGGCTTCAAGTCCAGTTTGGGAGAAAGTTCAGAAAGAAAATGCAGAAATGTGATGACCAAGCTTGGCCTCAGCAGAGATGAGAGAAGGCATCTTCCTTCCTCTCCTTCTCTGCAGAGACTGGGGTGCAGATTCTGCCATAGAATGCTAGATTTCTTGGTGGGTCAGTTTGTTTTGTCGTCCTTCTCTCCCCCTCTTTCCCCTCCCACTTGTTCTCAGGGGAGGAGGTAGGTGGAGGGATACATTGTGAAATGTAAGTGATAAAAAATTAAAGATAGTGATACAACTGTACTTAAAAAAAGAAAGAGGGCTGGTTTAATTTGGCCTCTTTTACAGCGGCTCTAGGGAAGAAATGGACCCAACCTCCCTCTATGGTTTACAGATGCAAGAGCCATGGAAACAAACCATTTATGCCTGTGCCATAGAGAACTCACTCCAGGGGTATCAAATGACAGGGTAGCATTAAGTAGCCAAGGACCCCTTTTTGGCCAGGAGTAGAAGGAAGCTCCTGGCCCCCCTCCTCAAGGGCGGGAGGCTGCAGAGGGGGCATGCAGGACACCTTTGGCCAGGAGCAGACAAAGGCTTCTGTTCTCCTCCTCAAGGGCAGGAGGCTACAGAGGGGCACACAGGACACCTTTGGCTAGGAGCAGACAAAGGCTTCTGTTCTCCTCCTCAAGGGCAGGAGGCTACAGAGGGGGCACGCAGGACATCGGTTGTGGTTAGGTATTCTCCTTGGTCACAAAAGAGGGCCTGTGAGGCTGAGAGAGAGGCAGTCAAGGACAAATCACTTTTGGGTGAGAATGAGGGGCATTAATGCAGCCTGAGGATGTTCATGAGTTCCTGTTCTCCCAGTTACTAAAGAGGCCAGTTAAGTCCTCGAACTCTTCAGGCTGTGTTCAGCTGTAAAATACGAGGGTTGGGTTCGATCATATTTAAAGTCCCTTTCGTCCCTTTCATCCCTAACACAAATCTTCCTTGTTTTTTCCCTTCTCCCTAGGTCTGCCTTTGTCTGCCTGAGCAGCCCAGGGCCTAATTGTCACCTTCTTTTTAAAATTTGCCTCTGCATGGGAGCAGAAAAGCAGGGACCAAGCAAGCATTCTTTGTTAGGCACCTCAGGGCAGGAGTGGGGGGGCAATTCAGTCTAAGCTAAGTCCTGGTTATAGATGAGTCCCAGCACCTTCAGGCCTGCAACAATTCTTAGAGGCTTTCAAGATTTTCACTAGCATTTATTCATGCTTAGCACCGGACCTCCTGTGTCAAATTTGTAGGGGGAGATGGACAAGAGTATTCAGGTTGGATAGGCATGGATAGGCTGTAAGTAGATGGCGAGGGAACTTCTGAACTGAAAAGCTCTCAGACCCATTTAACTATTGGGTGTTATTCACCTAATTATGTTGAATAAGACGGTGATTATTTTTGTTGTTGTTACCTAATTCTCAATTTCTTCTCCCCAAAATGGTGGGGCATACTTTGCTTCATTGAACTGAGAATATCATTATTTTATCAAAGGAGTAGATATTTTTAATGTCACTATTCAAAAGGCATTAATCTCAAGGGAAATCTGGTGGGTGTCTTCTTGAGGGGTTCAGTGTTAGATTTCAGTCTTGATAATGTGGGATCCAGCTGTGTAAAAGGAAATCTCTTCTATATTTCATTATGGGAATAATTGCCTTGGTTGCATTTGCTTGATGATTTCCTGGAAACAGTATGCCAGAAGCTGAGAGCTAAGACATGACTTTTGAGAAAGCATGTAGGATCTTTGGGATCCTGTAAGTACATGTGGTTGGGGTTTAATCTTAAGACTTACTGAGTTGATTGGATCTTTCTTTGAGTGGGAGATTTTTCATGGTATTAAGGTCAGTGTATTTTTAATTGATTGCTTTTCTTCAATTAAGGGAATGAATAGACAGTTGAAATAATGGCTATTTTTTAAGATTAAAATGTGACTTTCCCAGGTGTTGTCTGTAACTTGTTAGAGATCCTGGCTAAGATTCAAGTCCACTCTTTAAGAGGCAGCTTAGCATAGTGAAATGAGGAGATTTTGATTTTAATCTGGATTCCAGGACTTATTTTGAATGAGTGAGTGAATGAATGAGTAAGAAGGCCTTTATTAAGAAAGCACTTACTATGTTCTCAGCACTGTGTTAAGTACTTGGTGTACTAATAGAAAAGCAAGCCAGGCCTTGCTCCTCAGAATCTTACATGTTAATGGTGAGGAAGTGAGGCAGTGAGGAAGGCAAGGCCTGGTGGTCTTAAGGGGCAGCTTGGAGACCTGATAGTGAGGCATGGTCCTAAAGGGATCTTAAGGTCTGGTTGTGAAAATGGTGAGTAATCTGGTATGATCAGAAAAGAGAGAGGAAATGAGGCCACTATTCAAATAGATCTTCAGTGTAATTGTTTTCAACAGTTATTCTTTCCTGCATGTATGCATATGTTCTGTGTCATTCATTCAGTTATCTATTCTGTGCTTAATGTGTTCAAAGCATGAGAACCATTTTCCCTCCCTCCTGGGGCCTCAGCTTCCTCATCTGTAGAATGGGAGCCTTGGATTTGATGAGCTCTATGGATAATTGTAACTCTAATAACCAATGGTCCCATGATTCTTCAGCAAACTCGTATGTGACCTGGATGAGAAGTAGGATTTGTTCTGAACATTTTTCTTTCAGGTTCACGAAAGTTATCACTTTCTTTTCCTTTCCCTCATCACCCTTGAAAAATATATACTACCTACACAGCCTGTGAGAATGCCTCTTTCCTGTCGAGGTATAAACATTGAATAAAACATGCTCTCAGAGTCTAGTGACTTGGATCAAATTTATTTTTTAAAATAAGTTTACATAGAATCACAAAAATGGCTAAACCATGTCTTCTCCTTTATTAAGCCTAATGTCTTCAGATTGCTGATTTTAACTTTCTTATGTTATTAATGTTTACCTTTCCAGTAGCATTAAATAAAGCCTCCAAACTTTTTGCCTCCCCTTTTTCTGAGTTCGCTTATCAGAATCTTTGCCCATTCTCACTTCACTCCATTTGTCTTGTCTAATAATAAAGTGCTGGATCTGGGGTCAGGTAGCCTATTTTTTTCTTGCTGAGTTACACCAGTTTTGGCAGAGCAAACAACTCTTTGGTCCAAATGTTGGCTATATATGCAGTAGCATGTGAGCTACTGAGGGACAGAATAAAATAATTAAATTTATCGATTTATACCAGTGGTTTCAATTTAGTGGTTTGAGGCAGTGGTCTAAGGAGTTCATGTTAAAAGGTCATTAATGGTACCTTACGGAGTCAATAATTACCCAGTTATGTTATAAATACATTTTTCTTCTGTTACAACATGTTCATGTTTGAAGCATTATAGACTTATTTCTGCAGCAGTTTGAAATTGTTGTGATCATGGGCACAAAGATTTTGGTGTTCCTGCAGCAGTTACACAAAAAACTGACCATTTCTGACTGAGCACAGTGTGTTCTTGTAATCTCTCAACGTGTCATCAAATTGTTTCCAAATTGCTGCAAAGGTTCTACATTTGAGTGCAATTCAGTTGCCAGTATATGGTTAGATGGATGCCCATGCCTTCATTTGCATTCTGTACACTGCACCAGAGTAGCTCCCTCATTTCCTTCTGTTACCATGTAATTGTACCTCAGTAGCTGTGTAATCATGTGATTGAGATGTTGTAGATGTTTGTTGTTGCAGCACAAATATCGGGTTGTATAAAAACTGTGATTGCTGGGCATGCATATCATAAGCCATTTTGAAACCATCATGGGCTATCACAAATGTTCTGCAGAAATAAACCTTGTATGGCCTCTTATTGTAGTATTAAGTCTATTTTCTGATGTAAGCTTATTGTCTGCTTACATTACTATTCTTCAGCTTGGAGGATTTTAATATGAACTGACCGGCCACACTGATTAATCCTTTAGTAGAGTTTCTATGAGAATAGAGGCAATGGTAAAAGAGGAGAGAACATGTCTTCATGTTTGAAGAAAGTTTCTCCTTATAGAGGTTAGTTTGTATATAAACATTGTTAAAAGCAAAGCTAGCTATATATGCACTTGTACTTTTAAATGCATTTATCATTTAACAAACTTGTAATTAGCCAGGAGAAAAATAACTTTTACATATTTATACATATATGTGTTTGCATATGTTTAGATATATATATGCTGTTCATTTTTGTTAAGTAGCGAAAAAACGAAAAATTAAAGAAACTATAAAATTCTCTTACCATTTTCCACCACATATGTGAGCAAGCATTTTCATTTTATCCTTGTTTTAAATCAAAATACAGAAATAAACTTTAGATAATATTTAAGACTTTGTTTAACTAGTGTTGAGCCAACTATTGAAAACTTTTGTTCAAATAAAAAATTTCAACATTGAAATTAAGTTTATGTATATTATGACATTATGTTAAATATCTTCCAAGTTATAATTTATTTCAGTAAAAATGTTATGTTCAACAAATTTGTAAAATAAAGAAATTTAATATGAAGTCTTGCAGATCTTTTTTAATCTTTATAGAATGACATATAAAACATTTTTAATTATTTTATAATTAGAATTTTATATTTAGAGTTCTCATAGTTATATAATAAAATTATATATTTTTAAATTGTAATTACATTACATAAATTTTAAGTTGGAGCTTTTGGGAGTGAAAGTTATTCTAGTTATTGTAAGCACATAATGAATAAATCTAAAGAATATTATGAGTAGTATACTAAATTGCCTTGCAAGGTCACAGCACATTTTTTTTTAATTGAAAGGTGTTCTTGAAATTAAAAAAAAAATTGGAAACCAAGCACTTTTAAACCAGCCTTACAGCTTTGTACATCTTTTAAAAACTTCTAATATTTAATATGTTTGTGTGTGTGTGTGTGTGTGTGCATGTGCATGCATATTTGGCATTGAGTTCACAATGGAACATCATCCATATTCCACTCTAAATGTGGGTGGCTTCCAGGACACTCCCTAGTTCCTCTTCTGTTTTCTCAGTGATCTCTGTAGCTTCCATGGGTTTAATTATTCGCTCTATCCTGGGACTCCCTGATCTACACGTCCAGCCCCAGTCTCTCCAGCTCTATTTTCTTACCATTTTGTCCTGCAGACATCTCTCAGATCAAGTATGCCTGTTACCCTCCCAACCCCATCCTCTTTCAGACACATTACTGTTTCTTCTAAGAACATCTTCTTACCCATAACCCAGGTTCATGACCTTGGAGTCACTCATCCTTGACTCATCCTTCTCCCTCACCCCATGTCAGATCATTTGCCAGATGTTGCTGCTTCTGTCTCTGTATCATCTCTCACACCTGTCCTCTTCCCTCCAGTCACCTTGTCATTTCCTTCAGGATCTTACTGCCTCTTGCCTGGACTGTTGCAGGAGGCCCTGAGAGAAATGATTATTTCTCTTACATGAAAAACCAATTGTTGAATTAAGACTAAGGGTTTTCCCCTTCCTAGCTGAGTAGGCAACTGAGAAAATTTAGATCTGATCTTCTAATTTAGGGGAAGTGGTAGATTCTGGCCAATTGTGTTTTAGTTAAACATGTCTGAATGGAAGTGGATTCCCCCTTTTGTCTAGATTGCCCTAGACTGCGGTGGTCTGGGAAGAGATAAGTGTCTTTGTCCAAGACTGAGTGATCAGTCATGTCCTCCAGACCCTCATTAGAATAAACCCACTTCTCATTATAATATTCACTCTCATTCCATGTTAACCAGTCAGAATTGATTTCTACCTTCAGAAACACCTACTCTTCCAAGGGCATATAAGGCTTTAAGCTCTGAGTGGGTTCCATGAGGGGTCTTTGGAATTCAAGAGTGCCACTGACCCATTTTGTTAATTATCTGCTAGCAATAATGAACAAAATAGTTAATTACCCAGAAACTATGTCTCTCGAACTTTTTATATGTCACAGCCCTTACAGAGTTACCTGAGCATGTGGAGCTCTTCCCACAGGGATTAGGTTCTTGGGTGGACTGGTCATTACCCTCTCATCCTTAGGTCGGAAATAGACTGTCTTGAGTGAACTCTCCCATGATTTTCTTAGCATTGAAGGTCATTCATCTGGTATCTAGACAAAATTTCTAGGTATCCCTTTATATATAAGAGCACACCAAAATTTCCCAAATTGGTTCCTGGACCATTGCTATTCCCTTTGCATGTTCTGGCAGATTTCCTCTGGGCCCTTATACTAAAGGGCATCTGAAATTGTTCCCAACGGATATCTGCCATCATAAGGACAATCCAGTTGGAATTTCTGACTCATCCTTCACTAGGACAAACAGTTTAAACTGCAGAAAGCCCCCAAGAGGAGTGGAACTGTCAGAAAGGGATCAAGCACTAAGGTTGGTTATTCAGGGGTGTCAGCAGACATTAAATTTCATCGTAGGGCTCTGCAGGCCACGCGATCTCCGACAGGCTCCTTGGACTTCTGTGACAAGCCAGGCATTCTGAGTCTGCTTAAAAGTAAACAGAAAGGATGTCTTGGGTGGAGCCAAGATGGCAGTGTAGAAGCAGGAAAACTCCATATGCCCCCTCCATAACCACCTCAAATACCTATAAAAATGACTCTAAACAAACTTTAGGGCTACAGAACACACAAAGTGACAAAGAGAAACAAACCTCCCACCGAAGACAGCTGACTGGAAGGGTCCATGGCAACACACTGGGAGCCGAGCCCAACCCTGCCTGAGTCCCAGTTTTAGCCTCAGGGCAGCCACCACTAGCCTTGGCTGGAGGCACTTTGGGAGAGTGGATCACCAGCAGCTGTGGTGGTTTCCAGAATTATCAACCCTTAGATGCCAAAGACAAAGTGAGTGTTCATTGTGGACTTTGTGGGAACAGGGGGTCAGGGAGTACGGTCTGGCCTCTGCCACTGGATGGAGAAATGTCTGAGGTGCAATGGCTGCTGCTGTGTGGCTGCTTCAGAGCTCCTGGCCTGCAGATTGTAGGGGGACCAAGCAACCAGTCTCAGGGGTAATCACTCTTGCTTTAACCTGCTTGGATCTGGATCACTGTCTAGGGTGGAGGTCCTGGGGTGTATGACCAGTGTGCCAGAGTCAATGGAGGCTTCTGAGAGGGCACCCAACTAATAGCTCCGGCAGCTGCCAAAAACCCCAGCGATTTGGGTCAAAGCTCTCCTTTGTGGAAGCAGAGTTCTAAACCTGTGGCAAAAAGCTCAAAAGCCAAGTAATTGAGTGGCAAAATGAGAAAGCAAAAGAAGCATAGAAAGCACAGCAATCTGACTTTGGATTCCTTTTTTTGGGCACAAAAAATATCAAAGCATGGAACAGGATGAAGACAATAAAATCAGAACTCCTGCACCAAAAGCTTCCAAGAGAAATATGAATTGGTTATAGGCCATAGAGGAGCTTAAGAAGGATTTTGAAAAAAAAAATAAGAGAAGAGGAAGAAAAATTGGGAAGAGAAATGAGAATGATGCAAGAAAATCATGAAAAGAGTCAAAATCTGACTGAAGAAAGAGACAAAAAAAGAGCAAAAAGAGACTAAAAAAGCCAATGAGGAGAAGAATGCCTTAAAAAGCCGAATTTGCCAGATGGAAAAAGAATCTCGAAAGCTCACTGAAGAGAATCATTCCTTCAGAATTAGATTGGAGCAAATGGAAGCTAGTGACTTTATGAGAAATCAAGATACTATTAAGCAGACCCAAACAAATGAAAAAATAGAAGGCGGTGTGAAATATCTCATTGGGAAAACCACTGACCTGGAAAATAGATCAGGAGAGAGAATTTAAAAATTGTTGAACTACCTGAAAGCCATGACCAAAAAAAGAGCCTAGAAATCATCCTTCAAGAAATTCTGAAGGAAAATTGCCCTGATGTTTTAGAACCAGAGGGCAAAATGGAGGTTGAGAGAATCCACCAATCACCTCCTGAAAAAGATCCCCAAAAGAAAACTCTTGGAATATTATAGCCAGGTTCCGGGGTTCCCAGATCAAGGAGAAAATATTACAAGCAGCCAGGAAGAAACAATTTGAATATTGTGGAAACACAATCAGGATAACACAGGATCTGGCAGCTTCTATACTGAGGGACCAAAGGGCTTGGAATATGATATTCCAGAGGTCAAAGGAGCTGGGAGTAAAACCAAGAATCACCTACCCAGCAAAACTGAGTATAATGTTTCAGGGGAAAATATGGTCATTCAATGGAATAGAGGACTTTCAAGCATTCTTGATGAAAAAACTAGAGTTGAATAGAGAATTTGACATTCAGATACAAGAAGCAAGAGAAGCATGAGAAGATAAATAGGGAAAAGAAGCCATAAGGAACTTATCAAAGTTGAACTATTTACATTTCTACATGGAAAAATGATAATTTTAACTTATGAAGGTTTTCTCAGTATGAGAATTGTTGAAGGGAATATAAATGTATATATATATATATGTATACATACATATATATCCATATAGGAGGGTATATGGGTGTATGAATACATATGTGAGTGTGTGTATATGTGTGTACAGGTATACATAGACACAGGGCACAGGACCCCTTGAATAGGAAGGGATGATACTTAAAAGGTGAAATTGAGAGGTGAGAGAGGAATATAATGAGAGGAGATGGGGAGAGACAGAATGGGGTACATTATCTCATATAGAAGAGGCAAGAGGAAACTGTTACAATGGAGGGGAAGAACAGGAAGGCAAAAGGGAATGGGTCAACCTTACTCTCATTGAATTTGGCTTAGGGAGGGAATGACATACACACTAAATAGGGTATCTCGCCCCACAGGAGAGTAGGGGGGAAGGGGACGAGAGGGGGGTGATGGAAGGGAGGGCAGGTTGGGGGAGAGGGAAGTTGGAAGCACCCACTTTTGAAAAGGGACAGCATTAAAGTAGAGAATAGAACAAGTGGGGGTTGGGATAGGACAGAGGGAAATATAATTAGTCTTTCACAGTATATCCACTATGGGAATGTTTCACATAGATATACATGTACAACCTATATTGAATTGCTTATCTTCCCAGTAAGGGTGGGTGACGAGGGAGGAAGGGAAAGAATCTGGAATTCAAAGTTTTAAAATCAAATGTTTAAAAATATATTTTTTTTACATGCAACTGGGAAATAAGATATACAGTGACTGGGGCATAGAGATCTACCATGCCCTACTGGAAAGTCGGAGGGGTTATGGGAGAGGATATAGGAGAAAGCAGATTGGGGAAGGGGGTATACAGTGGGATCGCTGTTATGTGGGTAGGTGAAAGACAGGGAGAAAATTTGTAACTCAAAATCTTGTGGAAATGAATGCTATAAATTAAAAATAAACAAAATTCAATTTAAAAAATTACCAAAAAAGCATATCATGTACATAGCAAAACATAAAAGAAAATTCAATATATGTAACAGTAAATTTTCATTTCAAGAAAACCTGTATGATGAACACTGAAAAAAAAAAAGAAAACAGAAAGCTAGCTGAGTGTTGGGCATTAAGCACCAGCTTTTTAGGGATGCAACATCCCTACCTTCTCATACTCCAGTATGTTGTTATAGAGTTCATTAAGGCAAGTATAGATTATTGTGAAGAAAATGGCCTGATTTTGAAAGGAGACACACTGGGAAAACTGTACAATTGATTGTTGTACAATTTCAGTGTAAAACGAGGAAAAAAAAGCTATTTTTACTATTGTTTTTGTTCCATCATGTCTGACTCTTCCGGACCCTATTTAGAGTTTTCTTGGTAAAGATATTGGAGTGGTTTGCCATATCTTTTTCCAGCTCCTTTTACAGATGAAGAACGGGCGCATACAGGGTTAAGTGACTTGCCCAGGGTCGCATGGCTAGTGTCTCATGTCAGATTTGAACTCAGGAAGAGGAGTCTTCCTTATTCCAGGCCTGCAGCTCTGTGCACTATGGCGCCACCTACTGGCTCTCAAGCCCTAGAGTGTTTATTGACAAAAGTCCCAGGTGAAGAATCTCTCCCTAGGTCCCTGCAAATGTGAAGGACCCATTATTGGTCCCAGATGAGTCCCACGTGTAGTACAAACTCTGGACCTACTGTCCCAGCCCCGACTTGCACTGGTAGCCTGTGGGTAACCATGTGTCTTTCTAATGTCATAGTTCATGAGCCCCCACCAGCGTGCTTCTGTGATCACTGGAGGAGACTTAATTAGCTTTTAGAATAGAAGCCTAGGTAGAACAGCTGGTATAAAATGTCTCCCCCCAGTCTGACATGTATTCAGGAAAAATTGGGGCTCAGGCTTAGGGAGCATGAGTACCCCCAGCTCATGTCTAGAGAAGGTCCTTTTCTCTCCTTTGTGGGTATAGTCATTAAGTTCTCTTCAGGCATCATGCATCTTTCTACTGGGCTCCTGGTGGATTTTTGAAGGTGCCTTGTCTCATTTGTCCTCTGCTCCTGTAGCCTTTGCTGGCATCCCCTGCTGTCCCAGGACTTGGCTCTGATGCGAAGGAGCCAGAATCCTCCCCTGCTCCCAAATGTTGGGGTCTTTGACTGAGGCTCATCTCCTCCCTCCTCCCTCTCCTCAAGTGCTTTTCTCTCAGGTGCTTGAATGGAACAACTCTCTCTCCTCTAGGCTGCCAGACACTGGAATCTGCTGGGTTCTGAACAAGTCTGCTTGCATTCTTATCCATTACCAGCACACCTCCTGTGCAGCTGGACTCTATCTCATCTAATAGCTTTGAAGGACAGTTTCACACCTAGTTCAGTGTCCTTATTTCATGGATTGATCCATTAGTGGGTTCTCACCTTGGTTGAAAGAGTTACTTTTAAGTGGGGTGATGGTTGGTTGATTCAGTGGATGTGTTTGGGCCTTGTTCATTCCTCTGATAGACTGATTCCTTTGAGAAGTCTGGATTCTTTGTAATTATTGCCCTAGGGCTCTGGGACCCCTCTTTCCTTATTACATGTTGTTTCCCCCATTGGAGTATAAGCTCTTTGAGGGCAGGGGTCATTTTCTTTTTTGTCTTTTTATCTCTTTTTCCTAGTATAGAGCCTGATGCTTAATAAATGTTTGTTGGTTGATTGTTTCCCCCACTACTAATGTACCAGAGTTGTGAAAATCAATTGAGAGAATGTGGTGAAGCCCTTTATAAACTGTGAAGTGGAGCTGATCTCAAGGTCAAGTGTTCCAGTCTGGGAAAAAGCCTGTCCCTGGCTCTTTTACCTTTGCTTCCTCAAGGACCATGTAAGTGAACTTTGGCTTCTTCAAATCCTCCTGCAAAGAGACCTTAGTGCAGAGAGCACTGAGTGGTGGGGCGCAGCATCTTGCCCGCTAGTGGGGGCTCAGCGAGGATTTGTCAGGCTGCCTGGATACCTCCATATGCCTTCATTCTGAGGCCAGAGATCTTTGTGACTCTCAAAGGTGGTAAAGAACCTGTGCTCTGTATCTACCTTGGGAGGTCCGCAGCTCTGTGTGGTGGAGCATCTCCAGAGTCTCCTAGGCCTGGGGAAAGGCCTCCCTGTCCCTCCCAGCCAGGTCAGGCAAGCTCAGCACAGGCTTTTGAAGACCATGACCACTGTGGGTGGGTAGTGGGTGGAGTGTGCACCCTGATGGGTCACCCAAGTCCTGACTCACATTGGAAGGAGAGCAAGGGTTGTCATCCCATTATACAGAGAAGGATGCAGAGTTCCAGAGGAGCTAAGGGGGCAGTGCATATCTAGGGAGGTTTCCTGGTACCAAGTCTAGCCCTCTCCACTGTGCTAAACTGCCTCTCCTAGATATAAAGAAACACATGGGGCAGCTCGGTGGCACAGTGAATAGAGTGAATAGGCCCTAGAGTCAGGAGGACCTGAGTTCAAATGTGGCCTCAGACACTTAACACTTACTAACTGTGTGATCCTGGGTAAGTCAATTAACCCCAATTGCCCTGCCCTCCCCTTCCCAAACCAAATCCCCCACACTATTGGGGCTACTCTGTGACAGGAGCTTAGAGGTACCTTTGGAATAACAGCACTCCGCTTTCCCTTCCTCTGCTTAAATTACTGGTTGTAGATTGTAAGCTCCGGGAGGGCAGGGGCTGTCTTCTGCCTCTTTTTGCATTTCCAGAACTTAGCACAGGGTCTGGCACATAGTTGTTTGTCCTTCTGTTCTTAAAGAGGACCAAGGGCATCATGAGGCTGATGTCTTGACTTTCCAGTAAATTGGATTTAATTGAGGCAGCTTGCGCAGTGTCACCAGCCTTACTTTTTCCTCCAGAGTAACCCAAGTTCAGTGACTGGACAAAAGTCAAAATGATTGGCACGCTGTGGGTGACCTTAGCCCTGCATTTCTTTAGCCTGGATTCATGCGCAGTCATCAAAGGCTGGTGCTTTCCGTGGCATGGGAACTACCCCTCTCCCACCAGTACAGACCCACACCCAGCTCCAGCTTCGAGGATCTTGGATAGCTGCCTTTGAGGACAGTGGCTGTACTTTCTGAATCCCAAATCTGGACAAAGGAGATTCTTTGACAAATAAGGTTCCTTTTGCAAAACTTCATTAAAAATATATCTTCTTAAAATTCATACTTTCCCAGGAAATCTGAGGAAGATGGTTGCCTTGCTTGTGAACCAACTGAGATCAGCTTTGATACCTTCATTGCTGTTCAGGAGACACTCCTTGAGGTCTTAGAATGAGGAGATCCCTGGAGGCAGCCTTGGGGGAGATAAAAATTCAGGTACCCTAGCCCCTGCCCTCAGGGAGCTTATAAGCCATCCAGTAGAGGGGAAAGACAGAAACAGATAGTATGAGATAGCAGATGACCTTGGCTTGGCTTCAGGTAAGTGATCTCATTTCCTTAGCTCCCCTCTTAATTCAGATAAGACTAAGTCCTTTGCTGGCCAACTTGACTATTGTAGGCAGGCCTAGGACCGAGGGAAGCAGAGCCCTGGTCATAGCCCCTGGTCAGCTATGGGTGTGTATTTGGACAAGTCCCTTATCCTGTCTGGGACTCACCATCCTCTGGAGAATGAAGAGTTTAGACTAGATCAGAGGGCAACTGCAGTGGTGGTTTTGTTTGTTTTTTGCGAGGCAGTTGGGGTTAAGTGACTGGCCCAGTGTCCCACAACTAGTAAGTGTCCAGTGTATGAGGCTGGATTTGAACTCAGGTCTTCCCGAGTCCAGGGCCTGGTTCTGCTGGTGTTCTCTCCACTGCGCCATCTGGCTGCCCATGTATTTCAGTAAGATTGGCTTCCTTTGTAATCATGTGTATTCCATTTTATGTATCTAAAAATACTGTTCTGAAGAGTCCATAGATTTTGCTAGAAAAGGACACAAAAAGGTGAAGCAGTCCAGGGCTTGGTGGGCTAGGAGGTCACCTGATGCAGGGACCCCTGCTGTCACAGTGTATTGGGGTCAGCTCCACCATTGCTACCTTTTCACCCCAGCAATCTACAAATGCTTTCAATCTCGACTTGATTGATTGTTTTGTTGATTGTCTAGACTTAGGGTGATGGAGAGAATGTTAATAATACCCATTAAACTTTAAAATGTGTCAGGTATTTTCAGAGAGCTTCAGAGAGTTAAATATTTACCAGTATCCAGTCTCCTACTGTCCATTGGATTCACCTTTCTAGGGCGGGTTGCTGAACACACATGGGTTGGATCATTTGTGTAGAATGGGCTGCCTCAAGGTGTCCTAGAGGGGATGGGGCCACCCTCAGCTTCTGTGGCCTTTTAAGGCCCATGGATTTATCTCCTCTTTGCCTTTAGGAAAGAGCTGAGACAAATGCTGTTCCCACTTTGTCTAGTAGACTTCTGTCACCAACCTGGCTCCTCCCCCCAAGTCAAATTGTATGTTTTTGTCAGCATTTTTCAAGTGTTTACCATGTGCATATAAATATAAACAAGGGAGAGTGACCCAGCTCTCCTGGAACACCTTCTAATAGGGGAGACAATATGTAAATGTCTCGGTGCATGTGGGGAGTGGTAGGACCAGGAGAGACTTTTTGAAGAATCTGGGTCTCTGCGAAGGAGCGCAGGCAAGTGGGCAGGGAGAGTGTTCTGGGCGTGGGGGCCATCCAGGGATACAGATCATGTGGGTAGTTATTCCCCCAAAGGCCTCTCCTGCACACCCATGCCGTGTACTTCAGAGGGGCTGCAGCACGTCTTGAGGCCGCTTGAGGGGACAATGTAGGACCATCGTGTGGATAGCTCTCATTGATCTGAATGAAGTGATTCCTTAAAGTTAGGTTTTGGTTGATGTGAAAGAATGGTCAATAAAGAACTTGTGAGATAAGAGAGAATAAAGGGGGAGAGAGAGAGAGAAAGGAGAGAGGAGAGAGAGACAGAGAGGGAAGAGATGCAGAGAGACAGAGAGAGGGGAGAGTCATACAGAGAGACAGAGAGAGAGACAGAGGGGGAGAGACATACAGGGGGAGAGACATACAGGGGGAGAGAGAGAGAGAGAGAGAGAGAGAGAGAGAGAGAGA
>NW_027185852.1:26054773-26058931 GCF_028583685.1 Petaurus breviceps papuanus
GAGAGAGAGAGAGAGAGAGAGAGAGAGAGAGAGAGAGAGAGAGAGTGTTAGTTCTCTGCTGTACTGCATTGTAAGCTCTTTGAAGGCAGGCATCTTGCCTAAACCAAACTCTGTATCTCTAACAATGAAAGAACGAATGAATGACAGAGCCTCTTTTCATCCTTTACTGTGTGCCAAGCACTGTGCTAAGCTCTGGGGATGTAAAGAGGGAAGCAGGACAGCTCCTCCTCCCCACCATTCCTTGAATAACCCTCTTCCCTCCTCTGACCAGCAAGCACCCTCTAGTGCCGACTCTTCTCTTCTCCCTCCTGGACTACTGCAGTAGCTGCTGGGTCTGATTCATGTCTCTCCCCACTGTAATCCGTCCTTTATTCATCCACTACAATGATTTTCCTGAAGTAACCTCTGACAGCAGTGACTATGTCACCCCCCCCCCCCATTCAGTGGCTCCCTGTTGCCTCCAAGATGGTGTCCAGAGCCCTTGGTAAGCCAGCTCTCTCCTCCTTTCCCAGCCTTCGTACACTGTCCTCTCCAGAGCATCCTTTTGGATCTGGTGACACCGTCTCATGAGCAAGACGCCCCATCTTTCAGCTGCAGGCGTCTTCACTGGCCCTCTGGCCTGGAATATTCTCCCTCCTCATTTCTTTCTCCTAGCTTCTCTGGCTTCCTTCAAATCTCACTTTCCCAGCCCCTTCCAATCCTGGTACCTTCCTTCTGCTAACTGTTCCCTGTTTGCCATGTTTACAGATTGTAGGCACATAGTTGTTTGCACGTTGACTCCATTAAATTGTGAGTCCTCAGGGGCAGGGACTTTCGTTTTGCCTCTTTTGTTTCCCCAGTGCTCAGCACATAGTAGGTGCTTCATAAACATCTGTTGACTGACTGGCATTCCAGCAGAGAGAGACAGCCCAGATCGGAGGGTGGTCAGATGGAAAGTCCCGCAGTCCTTGGGAAGCAGTGGCCAAGCAGCTGGCCTGGCCTCTTTTTAATATAATCCCCACAGATAAAACCTCATTCAGTCGTTTCTATTGTTGACCCATCTGACAGAGGCAAGGGCTTTGGTAGCCCCTGAGGATTCCCTTCCACCTTCTCTGTATACATCTTATGTGTATCTAGTCCTGTGGGGCTGTTTTTGTGTTTCCCTGTGTCTTCAGTCATAGCACGATGTCTGGCCCATGATAAATGCTTAGCAAATACTTGCTGCCTGACTGAGGAGGGGCGATGCCAGGCCATCTCCAGAGGAGCTGCTCTCCTGGATGATGGCTTGGGGACCAGACTGGACATGCTGGGGTCAGTGCTGTTCCTGGGGCCGTTGGGCTCAGGATCTTGGGCTGAGGGGAGGCAAGGGGGCTGATTCACCTGGCACCCCCCCCCCCCCCCCCCCCCCGCAGCATCTCTCAGTACACTGTTACCTTAGCAAGGCTGGCTCACTTGCCCTGACAGCGGCTGCAATGCTTAGCCCTTTTTCCCAAGGGCTGATAGCCTAGTTACTTGCTTCAGGAGCTTAGCTAGAACTAGTTCCAGTGGTCTCAGCCATGCTCTTCCTGGGACTGTTGCATCCCCTGAGGACCGATCCTCAGGGTTGGTCCAGTTGAGCTGAAGTGTCACCTGCTCTGTGAGGCCTTTCCTGATGTCCTGAATCCAGTGTTTTCTCTCTTCTGCTATTTCTCCTAAGACTTAAGCTGTGCCTTTCTTTGTCACTTAATTCATTCTGCTTTCTGTCAGAGGCCCATAAGATACAGAGCTAGGAAGGGACCATGGATGCTGTCTAGTCCACCTCCCCCAATCCTCTCCCCCCATTTTACAGTGGAGGAAACTGAGGCCCAGAGAGGGGAAGTGACCTGCCCAGGGTCCTACAGGTAGTAAGTGGCAGAGCTGGAGCTTGAACCCATGTCTTCTGACTGTACAACACGGCTTCTGTGTTTATGTGTGACCCTAGGGGTCTTCTGATTCCAAATCAAAGCCTCTTTCCCAGATACCAATTTTGAAATTCTTTTTTCTGAGTTCTTATTTATCCTTTACCTCTAACTTTCCCCCACATGAATCATCCTTTGTCCTTGTGAGACTTTCTGAGGATTCTTATCTCAATTCTCACTCTGTTGATGCATTTAGTTCTTAGAGATTGACTGTCTACATTTTCCTCCTCAAAGTTCTACACACACCCCTGAGGAGGTAGTGAGAATTCTCTTATGCTATTGGCTTGGGCCCCCACCAGTATGTGAATTGAGAAACTTTCTATTCGGTCAATCTCAAGTAGCTTTTAGAAAGGGTATTTACTAAGGTGGTACGGTGAGAACAGTTGGTATGAAACATTCTCCTGAAAGTCTGTGATACCCCCTTTCACCACGATGTACACAGTGGGCTCAGGCTTAAAGGGGCCATGTGGCAGAGGGATAACTCACAGATTTCTAGTTGCAGTAGAAATTCCTCTGGGCATAAATGTGGTTTCTTTTTTGGGTTCCTTGTGGATCCATGAATCAGAGCCGAGTCTGTCCTTGGCTCCTAATGCAGATGCTGCCATCATCTGATCCTAAGATGAGGCTAGAGTGGGGAGATCATCAGTCCTTTCAGAATTCCTAGCTTGTAAGTCTTTCCTCCAGAGGAAACCCAAGGCCAAAAGAAAGGCCTCTCCTACATCCACCCCACCTTCCTCAGGTAGTTCTTTCTAGGATTTTATTGGAATGCCTCAATTGTTCTACTTTCTGGATGACTGACTCTCTTCTCTTGTTGGAGCTTCCTAACAGGACCCTGAGGGCATGGTCAAATATCTCAACCATTTGGAACTGATTTTCTTTCTGGTGTCATTTCACTTCATCCCACGACTTTCAAAGACTTTTTGTACTTAGTCAAAAGCCAATGATTGAGATTATTTTATTGGCTGAGTGTATTATCACTTACTTTAAGTGGGATGAATTGACTTTGTTGACTAAATATTCATTAAGCTCTCCATGACGCACTCTTATGGAGTCCCAAATAGCAACTCCAGCCATCTATCTGATCCCTTTTTTAACAGACTCTCTGAACCCTTATTTTGGTTTCTCTCCTTGCCTGTGTTTCTAACTTAGTTTTTTGAATATTCTCATCCCTCCTTAGTCATTCTTGCAGAAAACCTTTCTCCAAGTTAGATGCGATACTTTGTTTACCTCAGGAGCTGTTGCTAAATGTGCTATATAGCATAAATCACTTTCAATTCTGTTTTCAGACTATATGGTCATCTATTACTTCAATTCAAGGTGAAGCCTTTTTTTTGTTCCCAGTGTGGGATTCTGTTTATGAGAATTCTATTTCTACTTCCAAAGTCATTCTGCATTTGTTTCTGACAAGTAGAGGGTCTCTGCATTAGATTCTAGGCATGCTAGGGATATTTAGTGTTCTCAAAAGGCTCTCATCTTTAAATGCCTTTCCATTCTACTTTAGCCATATTTGAGTGCATTGACCTTCAAGAAATGTTGTAGGAAGTGTTGTTGTTGGTGGTGGTAGTGTGATTTGTCCTTTGTTCTGGAAGAGGACCATAGCATCAGGGGGTGATGCCATGACTTGCAAGTTTTAATTGGATTTAACTGAGGTAGGGCTGTGCAGAGTCACCAGCCTCACTCTCTTCTCTGGAGCAATCTCTGTCCAATGGCAAAATGTGTATGAGGATTACTGGAGATGGTCTCAGATGATGTGGGAGAAGTTGGCCTTTTTAAAGTCAAGGTCTTTCCCAGGTCTCAGTTTGACTGGAGACCCATTCAGTGATTAAGGCTAGGTAAGAAATGAGGCAAAGAATGGCCTCTTTTACTTAGTTAAAAAGATCCATCTGGGAGAGGAAGATCCTCAGGATTTCTGGCCATAACAGAAGCAATTGCTACTTACATGTCCTCTGAGCCGCCAGGGCCCAAATAGTGACCAAGGGCATCTTGGGCTGGGACGTGTTGTTGGCCAATCAGTGAGAATCAGAGCGATTTGGATTTAAGGCATGGTCTTTAAGAAAGGAATCTAGTCCACAAACCCCAAGATATCTCGTGAGGTTTCAGAGATCAAAATTTGCATTTTATTTGGGCAGAGCACCTGCAGGTAAGCGTATGATACCCTATGTGGACAGAGTGAGAAGAGGCAGGAAAGGACAGATGGAAGGAAGGAAGGAAGGAAGGAAGGAAGGAAGGAAGGAAGGAAGGA
>NW_027185852.1:26058941-26087639 GCF_028583685.1 Petaurus breviceps papuanus
GGAAGGAAGGAAGGAAGGAAGGAAGGAAGGAAGGAAGGAAGGAAGGAAGGAAGGAAGGGAGCTGTGTTGCCTCGCTGGAACTGGTCAGTTGGGTCCCCAGTGGGGCACCTTCTCCTCCTACTCACAGATTGTTGTTTGTCCTTCATTCTCAAAGAGGACCATGACATCAGGGAGGTAATGCCAAGACTTGCAAGTGAATTGGATTTAAGTGAGGGAGGAGCTGTGCAAAGTCACCCTTTAAGTGAGGGAGGGGCTGTGCAAAGTCACCAGCCTTGTTCTCTCCTCCAGAGCCATCTGGGTCCAGGGGCCAGATATGAATCAAGAAGACTGGAGATAGTGCCCTGCAGGAAGTACGGATTTTATCCCAAGGACAGAATCCATTTGTAGAGAGAGATATTATGACTTCTTGATACTCATTTTATACATGATCCTATCAGTCAATGTTTCCCAAACCAGTCTGGCTAGAGAGTACCTTTGGACCTAAAATATTATTGACAGAGCTAATTAATATGAATGTAGTTTAGGTATGACATACTCCTAGATACAGTTAGAGTAAGAAGTTTTTGGAGGAAAAGAGGAAATTGAGACCTCTTTTCATATAAAAATGGGTAAAATGATAAGCATTTTTGGTTCATAGTTTCATATTTAGTATTTTTGTGGATTACCTCCAGTAGTTCCTCATTTGGTACTTCTTTGGGGTATGGAAGGGACCCTGGGCCATTAGGACTACATCAGTAAAAGGGACCTGAAGGCAAGTCCTCCCATGCAGGAAAAACTTTAGGTCCATAGTGACTGTTTTTAGTGCATCTGTCATTCAAGGACAAACCTAGTCAAGTTAGGCATTTTCTCATCTACCTCCACTCTCCTTACCTTAGCAGTGTCCAAATCGTGTTCTTGTATGAAGGTCCTAAAATGTTACTTAGCTTCAGTCAAAGATTTCAGTGAGAATGTGTTCATTCACGATGGTTGTAACAGATATCACCTTTTTAAAAATCATTATTCTGTATTGGCATGTAATGTCCTTTAGTTGTATTCATGAACTCAAATCAAATGAGTTTTAAAAAATTCCATTCTAAGTATGCCCATCCCTTTTGCTTCAAAATCATTCAAGATTTCAGCAGGACCTTTTGCCATCTGTTTCATTATTAGGCAGCATTTTTACAGTTGGTATTCAGGGTAGATTTTCAGTGCCTTTAGATGTATCAGCTTTTCCTTCATCAGAGTTTGAAGGACATAAAGTTTGTGAGAAGCCCAGTTGGGAGATGGGACATCAAAGAGTTCAGGGAGGAGAGTCCTGACCACATCAGTGCTGTCCCCATCCATGTAGGGCTGTGCTGGTAAATGTTTAACAACCGGCTCTCAGGGGGGAAAGTACACGACACATGTTTAAGTGTAACCGTCAACATCTTCTTCATCACTTTCTTAAGTCTAGAGAGTCAGCAGAACAATAAATCCAGCCTTGGTGTGTGTGTTGGTTTGCTGACTCCTTAGGTGTGAATGCTCATGCTGACGTTTAATGATTGTCTCTTGGAGTCAGTTCCAGCTCCTGCATCCGCGCTCTGTCCTCTTGTGTCCTTGTCTGTCCTTCCGCGTGGGTTTGGGTGCAGAGCTTGCCACTGTGTGGAGGGCCGTGTCCTGTGGGTACCAGTGCCCCCTCAGCTGCTGCTGTGCCACCCTTCTCTGTTCCTCTGGGCTTCCTACTTTTCTTCACATGTGACACGCCATCTCCAGTCTGTATCTTTGCACTGACTGTCCCACAGACTTGGGCTGCCGTGGAGGATCTATGCCTGCCCGCCTGCCTTCAAGCCCACCTTCGATGTGAGGCCTTTGCATCTGCTTTTCTGCATCTGCTTTGTCTGTTTCTGGTCTTCCCCTTTGGAATGTCAGCTCCTTGATGGCCAGGTCTTTGTGTCATCAAGGCCTCCTGCTATGACTGGCACATGCTTATTGGTTGATTGGCTGATTACAGTTCACTCAACTGCACTACCCCTTTCCAGGGTTACCTCTGCTTTTATATTGCTAAATCCAATGCCCTTTTCTCCCTCGTATTCTTGTTGACCTCTCTGCATCATTAGGCACCGCTAGTCACTCTCTCCTCCTAGAGACTCTCTCCTGACTGGGTCTTTGTGGCCTTGCTCTCTCCTCACTCTCCTCCCACCTTTCAGGCAGCTGCTCCCCTTTTCTGGGCTGGATCATTGTCGAATTCACTGAGTTGATCTCATCAATTCCTTTGGGATCAGTTGTTGTCTCTATTCGGATGACTCCCACATCCTTAGATCCAGCTCTCATCCCTCTCCTGAGCTGCAGTCTCACATCACTAATTACCTTTGGACATGTCAGGTGGGATATCCCATAGGCATTGCCCTCAGTGCCATTAGGAGACGTGGCCATCTGTGATTGATGCCCTCAGGTGCCTGGCACTCAGCATGTCAAAAACAGGACTCAGAGCCTCCTTCTTCCCTATTTCCTCATGTGTATCCTTCCAGTCACAGAGGTTTGCATCTGTGATGCCAATCTTGAGATCACTGCAGCAACCTCAGTCATCCTTAGCTCTTCTTTCTCCCTCACCCCTTATATCAAATCAGTGGATCAAGTGCTGGCCTGGAGTCAGGAAGTTCAGATCTGCCCTCCTTACCAGCTGTGTGACCCTGAGCCAGTCACTTAGCTGCTCTGCCTCAGTTTCCTCACCGGTAAAATAGAGATAATAATAACACCTCCCTCCCAGGGCTGTTGTGAGGGTTAGATCAAGAGAGATTAGTAATTGTCAGTATTAAGCACAGTGGCTGGCACAGAGTAAGTGCCATAGAAATGTTAGCTATTACAAACATAATAATTATAGTTGTAAAGCACTTAGCACAGTGCCTGGCATATAGTAAGTTCTCCTTCTCCTCCTTATAGCCTTCATCTGAACAATTAAATTGATTCTGTATCATGTTATAATTGATCCCATTCGGCATTACGGTGCCATTGTGGATGATTTCTCAGGCAACATTTCTTTGACTCTTTTCTATAAGCTTAGAGGTTCAGTTTTCCTGCTAATCACCGTTCTAGTCTGGTCTCAGGAAATCTGTTATCCCTAAGGGATGCAGGTGGACACCTGGGCGTCTGGTCTCAAACGATCCTTCAGGGATGTCTAGCCTGCTATCTCTGACCTTGTGAACACTTTTTAATCATAGGAGGGAAGGAGGGGGTCATTGCTAGCCCCTCATTCCCAATTTTATGTTGTTCATATTGTTCTCTTGTCTGTGATGCTGCCAGCCCTGTAGCCAATTGCAGTGTCTTCCCCACCTACCCAACTACGTTTTGTTTTCTTGTACTTCCCCAAGCTATATAAAGACTAGTAAGCCCTACCTTGGGCTTTGGTCAGTGAGAGAGGCTGTTGACCCAATTTATTGGTTACTGCTAGCCTAACTAATAAATTGACCATGCTCAGATCATTGCCTCTCAGTTTACCCTACTTTTCAAATGTAACAGTCTCCTAGCCTCTACCTTCTCCAGTCAGTCCTCTACACATCTCCTTAATTAATATGCCTTCTTTAAAAATTTATTCAATTTTATTTTCTCAGTTCTAAATTTTCTCCTTCCCTTTACCCTCCCCCATCCATTGAGGAGACAAGAAATACAATACCTATTATACACATAAGTCATGTAAAACATTTCTTCATCGGTCTTACTTAAAAAAAAAAGAAAGTAAGAAAAAGCAAGAAAGAGGAAAAAACATGTTTCAATTTGTACTCAGTTCATCAGTTCTCTACCTGAAGGTCGATGGCATTTTGTATCTTGAGTCCTTTGGAGTTGTGGTGGAGCCTTGTCTTGACTGGGGTAGCCGAGTCTTTCACAGTTGATCCTTGTTGCAATATTTCTGCGACTGTGCTCGATGTTCTCCTGGTTCTGCTCACTTTACTTTGCATCAGTTCTTACAACTCTCCATACAGCAGCAGACGCTGTTTAAGGCCCAAAGAATGTTTCTGGGTTTTCCCCAAACCATCCCCTTCATCATTTCCTACAGCACAATAGTGTTCCATAATAGTCATATGCCACAACTTGTTCAGCCATCCCCCAATTAATGAGTGTCCCTTCTGCTTCCAGCTCTTGGCCACCACAAAAAGAACCTTATACAACAGACCCTTTGGCCCATTCTCTGATCTCTTTGGGGCACAGATCTTGTTATTCCAGATGACTGTTCCTAAAGGATTGGTCTGACTATGTCATTCCCTTGCTCAAGAAGTTTCTGCGGCTTCCTGCTTCCTCCAGGACAAAATATATGGTGCTCTGTTTGACATTTGAGACCCTTCCCATTCTGGCTTCCCCTGCCCTTGCCTGTCTCACTGCGCATTCCTATCTTCCATCCTCTGTGTTCTAGTCACACTGGCTTGTTTGTTCTTCCCCGTGCATATCTCTGTCCCTTCCCTTTTTAGGCACAGGCTCTCCTGGGTCTCCCCCTTTTCTGCCTCTGCTTCCTAGTTGCTCACAGTTCCAGTGCCATCTCCTCCATGAAGCTTCTCCTTGTCCCCTTGCTTGCTCCTTGGCATCCACCAATAAAATGTAAGCTTCAGTTTCTGCTCTTGTGTCCTTAGCACTGAGCGTATGCCTGGAACCCTTAGTGCCTGCTCTTTGAAGAAAGGAGTAAATGCAAACACTTCGGTGCTTGTCCAGATGACCTCTGGATTCTGTACCACATTTGAAGCCCCCTGCCCCCCAAATTCCCCAATGTGGTGCCGCCAGGGAGTGTGTTGGGAAACTTAAAGTTGGAAAGACTAGATAGATAGATGGGCAGATTCAAACTTGATTAGAATGGCATAATAAAGAATAATTACAAAAAAAGAATAATTACAGAACGAGTTTAAGCTATTTTTGTACTGTCTGGGCTTTGTATTTTTAAACTATTTCATTGCAACTTAGCATTGGCTCATTTCCTTCTTAAAGATAAATGGATTTTCTCATTTTATATTTCTAATCAGTGTACCAGCCTGACAGCATGCACTGTTTAAAGCTCAATGAGGTTCCAAGCAAAATGCCATAAAAATACACTTGGTCAAGGAGGTTTCATGGGCTCCATCCAACGCTGAGAAGTGGGGCTGCCGTCAGGCCTCCTTAGATGTTCCTCTTCCTGGCAGGATGGGCCATGGGCTGACAGAAAGGCTGAGGAAATCTGGCTCATCTTCTTTCTAATGAATAGTTAGGACTGACTTTTCACATGTATTTGCAAGAGTCAGCAGTTAGTAAGCAGGCTCAACACGGACTAAAGACTCAGGGGCAGGAGGAACTTGGGCTTGGCTTCTAGTCCTGAAACTTCCTGGCTGTGTCACCTTGGGCAGGTCACTCTAAGTCTCTGAGCCTCCATCTCCTCCACCACAAACATGTAGCAAATGATTGCTGAGTAGCTACTGTTGGGAGTAAAGTACTTTGTATAAACTCTCTCAAGCAGTGAGTTCTTGATGGATTTGAATTTCTAGCACCTGGGACAGCAACTATTGCCCTGGTGGCTTCAAGGTGTGTGCGTGTGTCTGTGTCTGTGTGTATCTGTCTGTGTGTATCTGTGTGTCTGTGTCTGTGTGTGTCTCTGTGTGTGTCTGTATCTGTGTGTCTGTGTCTGTGTGTGTCTCTGTCTGTGTGTGTCTGTGTGTCTGTGTCTGTGTGTGCATGAGTGCTTGCACATGCTGTGCTGTTGATAATGGAGGACTTAAAATGTTGGCCGTGATCTTGATTAGGTTCATCTGGTGACATGGTGGTTATTTGGGGAGAGAGCTCTCTCTCTCTCTACCTTGTAGGAACTTTACATTGCTTGGGTTTGTTTTCTCAATGTGAACTCAATTTTCCTTTGCCTTTCATATCCCTGATGATATCCTAAGTCATCTTGGACACTTAGTTGTGAAAAGCTGATAAAGGCACTTGCCTTTAGGAAGAACTATTTTAGGAGTTCAATTCTTACTAGGACGGCACTAATACAACATACATTGTGAATACACAAAAGCTCCTTAGCTGAGAGGCTTGTTTTCAGAAAATGAAATCTGTAATTTAGAAACTTGTGCTGAGGACTGTTTCCCCCCTGTCTTTCTTCTCCTTTTGATATTTGCAGATATGATTAGAGTCACTCTAATCATTTGGGACAGAATTTTAAAAAGAGAGCTTACCAATCATTAAATGCAGTAGGCAACCCTGCCAGGATATGGCCAGGTCTTCCAGAGCTGCTTTTCCCCAGTGGTTGTATTGTACATAGATCATTTCCCATAGCAGCGGGAACCTCTTCCCCAGAGGAGCAAGCGGCTGAGACCATCACATCTTCTGTCGACTTTGGATGGGGGGGGTGGGGGGAACTCTCTCACCTGCTGAATTTCTATTCATACTTTGTAGCAAACATGAGGCTCCTACTGTGTGCTGGTCTCACACAACTTTTGAGTCAGGACAGGAGACACTCCATTAACAACATACAATCTTACCAGAGTGGTTTGGGAAGGGAGCCGTCTTGTAAGACCTGATTCAAATGCCTCATTTTCCATGGATTTTTTCTGCTTCCTCCTTAATTATTCCCAAGCCTTTAGTGGCCTTTTCCCAAGGATGGGTGGGAGGCAGCTCAGGCCAGTGGGCTTTGGCAGCCCAGGGCCCCTGCTGGCATCTTGCTTTTGCTGTTTAATGCCCTTGTGACTTTGGGAAAGCCAGGGACCTTCTCTGCAGTTCTTCCTCTGTCAGCAAGAGACTTGAATCATCTTCCAGGGCTCTTTTAGCTGGACCAGACCATATCATCTCAATTTTGTATCCCCTCCAGTATCTCTGTGGCACAGTTGCCTTTGTAAGAGCCACAGTATTGAGGCTTTATTGATTGGACTTGTGATTTCATCGTAGTTGATAGTCTTTGAGAATGACCCAGGCACGAAAATAAGAAGTGACTTGCCCAGGGTAGCAAAGCCCGCTGGGGTCAGTGGCAGGGCTTGAACCTGGGATGCCTGAGTGAGGCCAACTCTCTGTCCAGTGGGCCACACTGCCTCCTCTTCACAACAATAGAAAACCAACTGACATTCTATATCACGCTTGAAGGTATGTAATGCGCTTGAATACATGACTTCATTGGATCCCCATGCCAGCCTTTTGTGGGACTTTTGTTCCTGTTTCCCAGGCTCCTAGTGGCATTAGGGACTCAACCATGGCCATTGAGAGCTGCTAGAGTCAGGATCACAGCTCTGACCTTCCTTGTCTCCATGTCTCATGTGGTTAAGAGATGGGGCAAGGGAAATGAAAGGTTGAAATATGAAAGAAAGACCAGGTGACTGGTGACAGAATGTGGTGATGAAAATGTATAAACAAACAGACATTGGCACCTTCTCTTGACTGGTGTATGTTGACCATAATTGGCAGGTCGGTGTAAGGGACAGAGATTTCCCTGGGTGCCAGGAGCTTAGTACAGAGGGGAGGATGCACAGCAGCATTTCGAGACTTTCCAGAACTTGTTATTAAATACAGGGACACAGAGAGGATTGATAAAACATGGCTCTTTAAATTAAGCTGCTGAAGAGGCCAGGAATGTGCTTGTCAGGCTCAGTCAGTGGTGGCGTGGGGTTGTGGGAAAGGTCCACAGCACCATCCATGACCACGGGCAGGTCATTTTCTGTCTCGAGTCAGTTTATTGTCTGTAGAATGGGATCAGTTCCCGTGTTCTGCCTCCTTCCCAGCATTGCTGTGAAATTTAAATGAGATAATGGATGTGAAAATGTTTCAAAAGTGGTAAGGTGTTTGACAAGTGGATTATTATTAATGAATGAAATACATTTGCAAGAAATCTGGCCAAGCTTCTGACCTGGCATGGAAGACTGAGGGAATGCTGGGTTAGATCAGGAGAAGCATATATTCCTGACCCCAAGGACCACTTCAGAGTCATTGGTGGATGGGGAGGAAGGCCTGGAAATGGTTATGTTCTCTTCTTCCTCCCCCATCTTCCTTTCTTCATTCTTCCTCCTTGAGCTCCCATCCGAACTGAACAGCTGTCCATGTTACCATTCTGTGCTCTGGGCAAATGGAGGGAGAGAAGAGAGGAGGGATGTAACTCACATTTCTGTAGTGTTTTAAATTTTACATGTCATTATCCTGTGGTATAATAGGCCAAGGATTATTATCCCCATTTTTCAGATGAAGAAATTGAAATTTAGAAATGGGGTGTTATTTTTAAGAGGCAGAGCTGGCTTTTTGACCCTGCAGAAGAGCCGGGTGACTGTAGGATTTTGGGGAAACTTCTAAAATATTCCAAGTGTGTCTGCCTCCTGGCTCCTGGCATTTTTCTCCAGGATACAGCAGGTTCTGGGTGGGGAGGAAGCTCCAGGGAACAGAGGAGGAAGACAGGAGAGGCTGATGGCAGGCATCATGGGAATAGCTGTTCACGTTTACTGGCAGCCTGAGAGTTTTCAGGGTGATTCTTGTATGTCCCCATTTGAGGCTGCCAGGTCAGTGCTTCCTGGGATTTTCTACTTTACAGAGTGGGGAGCTGAGGATTGTCCAGGGTCACACAAGTGCCAGGTGTGAGAGGTGCTGAGCCTTGCTGGACACAATGAGTCTGGGCTGGGGGTTTCAGACACAGTTCACTTGGATGGAATGAAGGACTGGGCCGTAGCTTGTGCTGGGCTGGCACAGCCTTTGGGAGGCCAAAGTCATGTCTATAGCCCAGTGGACCAAAGGGAGAGTGATGGGACATAAAGTTGGAGGGGCACATAATTGGGGATGACCTGTCCCTGACATCTTTAGGGTGTCTAGAAGGCAGCTTCCTCAAGGCTTCCTGTCCCAGTCCCTCACACTGTTCTTTCAGAAATGCCTGTATGTCTGGAAATGGGAAAGCACTGTTGTGGTACCATCCAGGAATCCATTTGGAAGGACATAAGTGCTGAGAGGTGCAGAAGCATCCACCCTTTTCTGGCTGAACATTGTCTCCATGATGGAGCAGCTCTTGTGATTCCAGGCCTTGGAGTCCTGGGGAAAGGGTGGCCTATGGACGCCCTAGAATATCCTCCCTGGTCCTAGGCAGAGCATCGAGGTCCTGAGGGCCCCAGCCTACAGGGGCTGAATGGAAGCATGGAGCCAGATTGTGAAAGGCCTGGGCTACCAGACAAAGCTTTCTGAGCTGGAGAGGGCAGAGATAATGTCAGGACACCCCTCAGGAGGCTGTGGTATGAGGACCCCAGGTAGATGGCAGCAGGGAGTGGAGAAGAGGGCACAGGTGGGAGGGATGTCTGGAAGGACAATCAGCAAGACTTGCTTGATTTTGGGAGACCTGAGGGAGAACTGACCTGGGGGTCAGGAAGACCTAGGTTCAAGGCCTGTTTCTGATTCATATTCGTTAATTGTCTCAGGAAACTTTTTGAGATGATAAATTACCTATGAGCTACTGATATGAATTGGTGAAGATTTCCACACTGGGAGTTTTCCAGACTCGTGACATCATAGGCCTGCCCCTCATCCTGGTTATTATTATATGGTAATTTTATATTATATGGTTATATTATATTATGTTATGTGGTATTATTATGTGGTAATTTCAAGAGGTCTTCCTGGTGATTCCTGTGAGCTGGATAAGTAATGTGGGCACCAGCTCCTAGGGAGCCTCAGCAGTGACCCCCCCAGCCTGCGCAGTCCTGCTTCCTTATTTTTGGGGTCTTTCTTAGCTAGAAAGTGGCAGCCAGGATTTCTGGAGATTTAGGCACAACCTGCCCCTGATGTCAAGTCCCGCATGGTGGGGTTGAACTGAAGACCCCTTGTTGGTGCTCTGAGTGTTGATCGGACATTGTCCTTTCTCTAGGGATCTCTCCTGCTCGACCATCTACACAACATGGCAAGCTTGCAGAAAGGTGTGCTTGGCACACTGGTGCATGCTGTCTGAAACTGCCAGAGGGCCGCTCCATAGCACGGTGGTTTTCACTAAGAAGTACACTCTGTTCACCTGAGCCTGGGGGTGGGGGCTCTGAGGCCTCTGGGGGGCCAAAGGCAGCCGGGGCCTCATGTCCCGTGTTCTGTGACCAGCAGGAAAACAACCCATGCATTTTCGACTCTTTTAGGACAGTCACTGCATTTACAATCTGCACTCATTTTAAGGAGTTATTTAATCTCATCATTAAAAGAGAATAGTTTCTATAGCAACATCACTCGAACTCTGGTGTCTGAGCTACAGACCTCCTTTTGGATAAGAAATGCACATGCATATCTCTTCTCTCCCTATCCCAGGCTGATTCCTGTGCATTTTGTAAAATGTCGAGAGAAACGCTTCTCATGCATTTCTCCTTCTCAGTTTTTGTCAGTGCCCCATATTTTTTGACCTTTAGGATTTGGGGTGCAAACGTACAGGACAATAAAAGGCCCAAAAACTCCCGGGAGGAGGTGGGGACAAGTTCCCTTGTGACTGAACTCTGTTGGGGCCCTTGTGCCTGTGAGGGGCCGTCTCTCCGTCAGGCCATCCCCCTCAGTTATTGGATGAGGCAGTGACTAGTCACGGCATAGGGACACTCATGGGCATGGCCTGTGGCTGGGGAGTGGGCTGTCTTGGGCCTGCTTCTGCCATCAGGGTTTCTGATGCTTTGATTAAGAACAATAAAATGGTGGAGCAGGGAATTCTCCCTGCTTCCTGACCAAAGAGAGACCCTTCTTATTTTTTTCCAGAAGTGTTTTCCTTGTCATGCTCCTGTATCTGCCTCATTAGATCTGATCTCCCTGGTTGTGGCTGCCTCCTCTTTGCTCAGCATTTCCTTTTGAAGCCTGTAGCCTTCATATGTTGGTATCGGGCTGCCATGACCCTCATAGTTGCCCCCTCGTTCCTCTCTGGGCACTGACATCTTCCAGTGGCCCCTTCTCGGTCCCTCCCCCTTCTCTCCCAGTCAGCTTTCTGCACTGAGTTCTCTCCAGCTTGTCCACCTTTCCTGGGTGTTGGGGAGTGGGTCTTCCTCTCTTTTTTCCTCCTGTAAAATGCTCTTTATCCTTGTCTGCTTGTCTAGGAGATGCCCCAGGAGGGTCTGTCCATCTCTAGTGCACTCTGACCCTGTGACCCGTGCAGTGGACAGCTTGGTGATGTTTCAAGTTTGCCCTCTTTTCCTTTCGGCCTTTCTGTAGAGATCAGATATTGTCTGAGGGATTCCAGCTGCCTGCATAGGTTGAGCTCATTGACTGCATGGGCCCTCTGGCCTTCTTGGAGCTCCTTTGGGGGAGGAATTCTGGATCCTGCATACCCAGGGGCAATGATGTGACTCCCACATGCCCAAGTTTGAATTGTAGTGAGTGACTTGAAACAGGTGTATTTGATGGGCCCTGACTGTTTCTGAGTTTTGGGGGCCAGACCTGCATCTGCTCCTGCCCTCTGCAGCTTCCTTGTCACAAGGATCAGGAGGGGGCCTGTGCCAGGTGGGGGCTTGATGCCCCCCTGGAACACAGCTTTACCTAGAGTCAGTGCTCTGCTGTTAGAAAAAGGAGATGCCTCAGCTGCTTTGTGATTAGGGAAGTACCTGCTGACTGTCTGGAAGCCTTGTTCTTATCTCTATTGGTCATTGGAGGTCATTGGAGGGGTTTCTGCATGGAGGGAAGATCGAGTCTTGTCACCTCTCTGTAACCTCATAGCTTATAGAGGAATAGCCTGGGAGGCCAGTCGTGCAGGGATCCTGAGGAAGAACCGTCCAGCAGAGAGCTGCACAGCCATCGAGGACCAGAGGCAGGGAATGAGTGCAGATCGTGTGGTCCTGGGCCCTCGCCTCACCCACCGCTCAGGCAGGGTTCAGTTCTGGGGTCTGTGCTGCCCTGCTCATGAGGGGATTCTCCAAACTCTGCCTTGTCATCTTGGTAGGAGCCTCGGTCTCCTTATCTGAACAGTGGGATGATAACAGGTTCATCATGTCATTCGTTTGGTTGTAAGAAGCTCTCTGTGGATTGTGAAGTGCTGTGGACTTGGGAAAGAGATATTAGTCAAGGTCCAGACAGTCAGATCTGCTCAGTGCATCCTCTAGGAAGGCTCAGGACAGTGCTTCTCAACAGTCATGGGTGTTCTGAGGGCTTGGCTTCTCTGAGGGGGGCCGCAAGGTCCTGGGCTGGAGAAGGAATGGCCCCCTCCCTGCCCCACCAGGCTGTTCTCAGGGCGTGGCCATGGCACCCTTCCTCTTTGAGTCTCCCTCCCAGCATGGGACCATCCTCCCTCTTACCTTGTGACTGCCCATTCCTAGGCTCTGGCTGGGCCCTTTCCCCCTCACTGACCCCTCTTCAGGGCAGCCAGGAGCCCCCCCCATCTCTTGGCCCAGCCCGGAATGTTTCCCCACCCCCGGCTCAAGTACAGCCCGTGCCCCTGCCCCTGTGCTGGGGTGTCTCCGCACCTCTTCTGGAGCTCCCTGCTTTGCGTGTGTTGGGCCTATTCCCCTTTCATCTGGGCTGGGCATGGTCCAGAACGGCAGCTCCAAGCTAGCAGGGAAGGTCTTGTTCTTTGTCCTTGTATGCTGGTGCTTAGCGGTGTGCCCGGCACACAGCAGGTGCTTCATGATTGCTGTTCTGCGGGCTAACACATGATCTTCATCATTTTGTCTTCCTTTTTTCAGATGTTGCTTTTCAGTCCCTCCCAGTTGTTCCATTGCTCTGTGTCTTGATTCTTCAAACAGACTTGAAGTAGCGACTGCTGCCGTTCCTCTTCTGTTTCTGTTTTCCTTCCAGTGTAGTGCAGTGGCAGAAGGGCCCACTCTGGGGACTGAGGTGGCTTGGGGCTCCCCCCAGCTTTCCCTCTTGGCCTTGGAAAAGTCACTTACCTGCCTTGGACCTTCTGCTTGTCTGTCATATCAGGCTGAGGGGCTAGAGGAGGGGGCTTCAACTTGGGTCTGTGACTTAAAAACCGCAACAGCGACACCCTTTTGTTAACTGTGTGTCACTGTCATTGGTTTCCTTTACAATCCTAAGTATTTTGCTTTATGTATTTAAAACATGATTCTGAGAAGGGAACCTAAGGCTTTGGCCCAGACACAAACAAGGCTGAGAACCCCTGGTCAGGATGATGACCTTTGAGGGCACCTCTGTCTCGAAGCCTGTGTGCATGGCCTTATGCCCATCCAAGGGGACTGCCACATGGTAGACTCAGTAGTCCTGAAGAATCAATGGATCAGCGCCTCTTTTCCCATAGTCCTTTGTCTTTTCGGGCTTCTTCCTTCTACTCAGTGTGTTCTTCATTCACCCCACTATTGCCCAGCCAGCCTATGAAGAAGGAGGAGAGAGGTGAGTGGTCACAGGAATCAGGCTAACTTTGTGACTTTGTACTCCTCAAAAACCTGAGCCTCAGTTTTCTCATCTGTAAAATGGAGGTAAGCAGGGATTTTTGAGGAAATGACTTTTTCAATCTCTAACTTGTTCCAGAGAGAGATGCAGAAGTTATAAGAAAATAGATCCAAGTGAAAGAAAGCCAATGGTTATTGTCTCAGGGAAGGTATAGAATGGAGGTGATTATTTCCCTTACCTCACAGGCCCCTCTAACTCTGAATGTAGACTCCTAGGATCTCAAAAGGCTGATATTAGTGACTTTGAGATGATCTATGTTTTGGCTTGCTCCTTGGGAGGAAAGCTGTGATAAATCTGGACAGTATAATAAAAAAAAGCAGAGGCATCACTTTGATGATAAAGGTCCATAAAGTCAAAGCTCTGGTTTTTCCAGTAGTAATGTATGGCTGTGAGAATTGGATTGTAAGGAAAGCTGAGCACTGCAGAACTGATGTTTTCAAATTGTGGATCTGGATAGGACTTGTGAGAGTCCCTTGGACAGCAAAGAGACCAAAATCAGTCACCACTTAAAGAAATTAATTCAGGCTGTTCACTGGAAGGTCAAATACTGAAGCTAAAGCTTAAACTTTGTCCACATAATTAGTCAGAGCTCATTGGGAAAGATTCTGATGTTGGGAAAGATTGAAGGAAAAAGGAATGAGATAGATAGTGTCATGGAAACAATGAACGTGAGTTTGGACAGACTTGAGGAGACAATGGAGGAGAGAAGGGCCTGGTGTGCTATGGTCCGCGGGGTCACAAAGAGTCAGATGTCCCTGAACAACTCAACAGCAACAACAGCTTTTTGGATGTCCTCAAGGCCTTCCCATTTTCTAAGTGAGTCGTACAGACTGATAATTTTACAGAAAGACAGATACATCAATTGCAGAAGATGAGGAAGTCTGCAGGGCTGTTCTAGATCAGAGGTGAGAAGACCCTCGGAGAATTAACTGTCCCTAGAAAAAGATCCACCACATTGAAACTGGGGCCAAGGAGGAAGAAATGCCTTTGAGACTGTGGATGTGCATGTTGGCAGATGTCCTTTCTATTCATGGCCATTCTTCTCGAGTCCACCTTGGAGAGAGAGAGAGCAGAGACAGCGTTTGTCCCAGTCTCTGTTGGAGTTCAGGATTTCCAGGGATAGAAACAAGGCTTAGAGGGTGTGATCAGGACCCTGGCCCTCCTAATACCTTGCATGTCATTGTCGTCAGTGCCCAGTTGTATTTATTGGTCAGAATGAAGTGAGAAAGGCGAGCTGCTCCGAACGTGGCTTCATTGTTCTTGGGGATGGGATGGTTGCTGTGTTCTTTAAGGCCTTTCCAGGAGAGGCTGCATTAAAGGGATGTGATGAGAGAGAAGTGGTCTTTGGCCTTCTTGGGAATGCATTAGACTAGAGTTGAGTCTCGAGGGCACCAGGTGGGTCTTGCTGTTGAAACCATTTGCTTTCATCTTGGGATGACTGGTTGTGCAGTGCCCTCCCCACTCCACAGTCTCCCCAGGCATGCATGCCACATTTTTACCCCCTTGGATGTCCAGCTGCCCATAACCTTCTGGAACCCCATGGAGCAGGACTCAGTGCTTAGCACCTAGCCAGGCATGAAGGAGGCATTTAAGAATGCTTACTGATGGACTGAACTGATTTGAACGAAAACCTTGTGGCTGACAATAATTTGGAAAAAAAAAAGTACTGTCCAGCAAGTGATCTCTACCCTCTCCTTGAATATTTTAGGAACTCATTACCTCCAAAGTCAGTCTCCATCTGTTTTTAGGAAACTCCAGTTCTTTCTATTGAGCTGAACTCTACTCCTATGTAACATATACCCCGTGCTCCTTGCCCTTGGGGGCCCACCAGAACAAGTTTCTTCCCTCTTCTTCAAGGCAGCTCTTCACCCCCAAATCTCATCTTCAGGCAATCTCCACTTCCTTGGTCTTGGTCTCACATGGAAAAACTGGGGTCCCCGTCCTTTCAGAGATTGTCTTCAAGAAATATTTCACCTTGTTCATGTACCACTTGGAGTGTGGTCCTCAGAGCTGGGCCCTTCATGGTCTGGGGTGCATGGCCCAGTGCTGATGTGCTGGGAGAATCACAGAAGTTATCAGTCAGGAAACCGAGCCTGGGAAAGAGAGAACATACCCTCAGAGATAGTTATTACAAGGGATGTGGGGGCTCCTTGGCCTGGTGGGGTTGTGTAAGCACTCGTCCTCCCTTTGGGATGAGATGGATAGAATGATCTCTTCCCAGGCCTCTTCTCTGTCCCCTGCTCTCTGCACTGGGTGAGGGGGAGAGCTTACTCAGACCATTGAGGAGGAAGAATAATGGGGGGAGGGGAGAGGATGTCCCAGATTCTGGCCAGACCTGTCTCTGGGCCTGGGCCACAGTGAAGTTAATTCTTTTTTTAAATCACTTCAGGAGGGGGGGTAATGATGGGGATGCGATTGAAGAGTGAAGTGAGGCATCAGTTGGTTCGCTTTGTTGGATTTCTTCTCTTTGATATTATAAATCAGTGACAACTTCAGAATACTTTCAGAGAAAAAAAGCGTGTGGAAAATATTAATATTTGAAGACTAATGTCCTAAATAGGTGTGTGGAAAAGCATGATTAGACTTACCCCATGCTAGCTGACAGTTAGTAATAGCTCTTCTGATGGCCTTGGTTTCTTCTTTCTCTTGAACATAGTCTCTGATTCTGAAATCGTGCCATATATAAAGAAAAGGAGACGAACACATCTCCAGATGATAGATGCTTCCTGATAGTGTATAATTCATGGGGCTATTTTCTTCTAAGTAATCTGGTTATTGACTGTATGTTACAGAAGTTGATTTTATTTGCAAAAAAAGTATCACTTCTATTTAACTTCTGTTTACTACCCCCTTCCCCCCATCACCCCCTCATAAAGCTGCACTTCAGATATGGATCTTTTAGCAGGAATAAATAATAACTCTATAGATAGCTTATTCTATCTCAGCTCTCTGTTCCAGGGCCATAAGACTGGAAAGGATGGCCAAGCAAAGTAACATTGTACAATGAACCAAGCGCTGGATTCACAGCCCAGACCCGGGTGTTCCAGCTGCACCTCTGCTGCTACCTTCAGGAATGAGGGAATGAGTGAATGAAGGAATGAGGGAATGAATGAATGAAGTAAAAGCACTGCTTAAACAGTTAGCATGTGGCAAGTGTGATGCTGAGCACTAGGGAATACAGATAGGGAAGCAAGGGAGACCCTGCCCTCAGGTAGCTTTCCTTCTAACAGAGGAAGGTGGGATATGGTGTGTGTGTGGGGGGCTCCATTCCTCCTCTCCAGCCTCATTCGGGGAGAGGATCTCCGGTCCCTCCCAGCTGAAGTGCAGCTGCCTCATAACCCTTTTTAATCTGGCAGGATTCTGTCTGAACCATGTGAGACAGATCCTGAGGGTTTGTTTTGCAGCCGGCTAGACACTTGGGGACCGGAGTGTGAGTTCTCCTTTCTCCACCAGGCCCCCAGGAGGTATTGTTCTAGTATCGTTCTTAAGGACACTTGTTTCTTTTCCTTCAGTGTAAACAGTCACTGACTTTTAGGCTCCTCCTGGAAGTTCAGTACTTGGGCCCTGAGAGGTGTTGATGGAGCTTTGGTAGTGGGCTCCAACCCCGGTTCTGTTGTTTCTTACCTGTGTTGGAAAGCTTGCTTCCCCCTCCAGCCTCAGTTTCCTTCATTGTAAAATGGGAGGATTGTAGTTAGATGCTCCCCTCTAGCCCTGCGCGCTCGGAGCCTGTTTCTGGCACGGAGGTCCTCTCCCAGGAAGAGGAGAGAAGAGCCGGAGACGCCGGCTCACCTCTCACAAAGAGAGGCTGCTGCTCAGTGGCGGTGGGTAGGCTTCCTGGTGGGAGTGAGACCGCGGCTGGGGCTGGGGGAAGGGAGCCCTCCCTTCTCCTTCCTCGTCCCACTGCAGCCTCGAGAACAGATGAAGGCAGCGAGTGAGTGGGCACCACTCCTGTGCCTGCCGGCTCCTTCAGACGATCGTGGCTTTGCCAAGATGATCGGAAGAATCTGTTCTTGCTATCGTCGGGAGCCTGTACCCGACACACGGAGACTCGGGGGAGGGCTGGGCTCTCTCGTGGCCTTTCTTTCCTTGGTGTTTGTGGCTTTCCGTATTCTGTCAAAACTTGGCTGCTTTGCAGTAAAGTGTTTTTGTGAGTCCGCAGGCAGTCTGGTGTAGGAGCCGGGTTGCTGAATTTAAGGGGCGTGTCTGCTTTCACTTTCTCTTACTTTTACCTCCAGGCCAGTGGACCTTTGGGGGAGGGTGGATAGGGAAGCCCCTCTTAGGATCATGACTTTTTTTGTAACAGTGCAGCGCTGGGCAGCATGGGACAGGGATAGACAATGTGAAGGGCCAAACTGTGGTGCAGTGGGCTCACACAGCTTGATTTTGTGCCTCCTGTGGCTGGGGTCCCTACTTAAGTTCTGGAGATGGCCTGTGGAGAGGGCAGAGAGACCTTGCCTGCCCCCAGAGAGCTGACATTTTGCTGGGAGGAGGGGCCCTGCCCACTCAGTGCACTCTGAGGCAATTGGCCAGGAAGTGATCTCCTCGGGGAATTGATTTCTCACCGGGGATGTTTCCAGCAGGTGGTTTACTCACCCTGACTCATCTGAACATCAGACCTACAAAAGTTAATTCTTCCCGTTAATGAAAGTCTCTGCTGCTATAATTGGCAGCGCAGTCATATTAGGGCAGCCAGGGAAAGCCCGTCACGAAGCACTGTGGAAATGAGCCCGCTAAGGAAGTCAGAACAAAGTGAACTTGGGATGACTTTTCCTAGAAATCCGAATCTCAGGCTTGACATCCCAGATTCAGCTCCAGAAGCATTCGTTCCATATAGGACGGATCTTTACAGGCCGCGGAGCTCAGAACTCTGGCTAAAGGACAAGAAAACCACCAGAACCTGGGAGCTAGAAGGTTGCTCAGAGGTTGTTGAGGAGAAGGAATATCCTTAAGATGACATGCAGTGCTGTTGTGCCATAAGAAATAATGAAGGGAAACGTGACGGGACCAGGCTTTAGTGCAAAGCAGAGCGAGGTGGACAGAACCAGGAGAACCATTAATACAGTAATGACCACATTGTAAAGACAAACACCTGACCAGCCATGATGCCAGAGGAGGGAGGGGGAAACCTGCTTCCCACCTGCACAGGGGGGTGGCTGTATATTTCTTGGATGTGGCCCACCGTGGGTATTCGTTTTGCGGACTATGCATGTTTATTTTTCCTGCTTTCTTAATTGGAGGTGGGAGTGGTAGGAGTGCAAGAAGGCAGATTTTTGTTGATTGATTAAAAAAAATTAATTAGAAAACAAACAAACAAAAAGCCTAAGAAGGGTTGGCTTGGAAACGTCCCTCAGTGGGGAGTTCATTAACATACAGTCACAGAGTGTCAGATTTGGGAAAGACCGTGGAGGCCATCTAGCCCCATTTGTACAGACCACAGCAGACCTAAGTGATGAGCTAAGTTAAGCTTCTGTTTGAAGTCCTCCAGGGCTGGCTTCTTCCCAGGCATCCCATTCAAACAGTTAGTGAGCAGGTCTTCATTGGGTGTCTGTACGAGATGCATCAAGAGACCCTAAAAGAAGACCCAGCCCTCAGAGTCTGCACCTGCCAGAAGAGTGTTTTCTCCAGTAAATGATGCTTTTTTAAAAAAAAAAAAATGCATAAGTAGGGCTCTTCATTGAATAATAGCCGGGAATAGAGATGGCTGGTGGTGTGGTAGAGGGAGCCCTGGGCTCTCTGTCAGAAGGTTTGGCTTTGCCAGTAAAGCCAGGCTCCCAGGTGAGAATCTCAGGGGGCTGGATCTCTGGAATCCAGTTGGAATCCAGTCCAATGGACCAGGTGATTTTCATTCCACTCCCCTAGCACTGAGTCCATGAGAGGGTGAAGCTGGTGGGGGTGACGTGGCAGGACTGCCCATGAAAATTCTGAAAGAAACTCCCAGGTCCAGCCAGGGACGGTACCAAGTCCTAGTCCCCAGCCTTCTGGAGCCGACTTCGGTGACCAACACAGAGAGTTCTGGCTGAGAGGATATGGGGCAGTGACAGTTTGGAAAGACCCAGATGTAATTAAGAAGTGATGAAGCAGGAAGTAATGATGATGGATAAGGCAGGGAGTTAGCCATGTGGGTCTGGGGGCACTTTGGGGTAGCCAAGTTGCTGCCTCAGGGAGGCTCTCTGGATGGCTCTAATGGGAGCCAAGATGGCCTTGAGCTTCATCCTTTCAGAAGGCAGTGGCCCCCCTGAAGGGCCGGGGAGCCCGGGGACTGTCCTGTTTTCAGGGCACACGTTGCTGGGGGCAGAGGAGCAGATTCTGGCCTCCAGCTCTTCATTAAAACTCTCACCGTTGAGAATTGCCCTTAGGCTCTTTCCAGACTCCTGGTAGAGCTCGTTAAATAACCGGTTTCTACCCTAGTTATTTCTAACCGAGTTATGATTTAGGCAGCTCGGTGTGTGTGAGGGCAATGGGGCAATGACTGAAGGAGGGCAAACGTTCACAGAACTGTTTAGAAGCTGATTCAGTGGAAGCAGAGTGGGTTCTGCTTGGGAGCTACTCTCCTGGATACATACTTTGTTCTTTAGGGAGAGTAGGTCAGTACCTTCAGGCAGCAGAAAATGCCGCAGGTTGGCTCTCACCACCAAGCCAAGGGATGGTTCTCTGCTGGTTTTATTGATGTGGAACAGCCCAGAGATGGATTTTGAAACTTGTTTTATATTCACATAAATGGTAGGTTTGCACCCAATTATAGTTATCAACAATTCAATACAGCAAAGGTCTCCTGGATGTGATGATTTCCTCCAATGACACCGATGGTCCTAGTGAGTCTCTGAGGCGCATCAGTCCTCTCCCCCTGCACAAATGGACACTCGAGCAGGAGTGCGTGTACACATACACACTCACACACACGCGCACACACATGCACACACGCGCACACACACACGCATGCATGCACATGCACGCACACATGCATACATGCACATGCATGCTCACACATGCTCACACATGCACACTCACATGCACACACCCGCACACCCACATACACACATGCACGCACACACGCAATGCATGTACACACACGCATACATGCACATACGCATGCACGCACAATGCAATGCAGCAACACGTGGACACATGCACACATGCATGCACGCACACACTGCATACATGTACGCACACGCACGCACATACATGCACACACATGCACGCACACACGCTTGCACAAGCAAGGCTAGCCAGTTCATTGTGGAACATTTCTTCAGCATCTGCTGTGTCCCAGGCATGTGTTAGGTGCAAAGTCAAAAAACGACCAGCCCTTGGCTTTTGGGTGTGTGTATTTTGTTGGGTAGACAACACAAGTGTAATTAAATCTGCGCCTAGCACTGTTGTAGGGTGCAGGGTGGCAGCGCACTGGCAGCTGAGGGTGTGGGGCATGGCACCTCCATGGCCTCTGAAGTTCTTTCCGGCTTTCAGTCTATGGTCTTTTGAGCTCTGTAGAAGGTGGAATTTGAGCAGTCGTGAATGAAATGAGAGATTCTAAGAGATAGAGGGGAGGAAGAATGTATTCTAGCCACAGGCACTGAATGAATGGAAAGGCATTTATTAAAGCCTTGGTGCTTTCCCTTGTGTTCAGTATGTGAAGTATTGTGCTCAGCACTGAGAATACAGAGAGAAGAGTAAAAATCATACTTGCCCTCCAGGAGTGCACATTCCAATGGGGAAGTCAGCTGTAAGCCAGATGGAAAGACCTCAGGATCTTTAGGGGGCAGTGGCAAAGCTGATGGTCATTCTGTATCTTTTTTTTTTTTTTTAGATTTTTCTTTTTGCTTTTTGGAGGGGGGAAGGTAGGGCAATTGGGGTTAAGTGATTTGTCCAAGGTCATGTGGCTAGTTTTGTGTTAAGTGTCTGAGGCTGGATTTGAATTCAGGTCCTCCTGACTCCAGGGCCGGTTCTCTATTCACTGCTCCACCTGGCCACCCCAGCATTCTGTATCTTTTTAAAGGTCATTTCCATTCATAATTCCAGTCCTCCCATTCTACATGTCTGTTTCTGACAGCCATTTGGGCTGTGGACTTTGGTGGTGAGAACTTTGTGTTCTGGATCTTCAGTAGCTGCAGCTGCTGGAAGAGTGGTGGTGGTTCTGGGGGGGGGGGGGCTGGCATACCCCCAGAAGCAGGGGTTGCTTCCCTGGGCAGTAGAAGCTGGGAAGATGGTCTGGGGCTGCTGCTGTTTCTGAATTCTTAGGTTTACCTGCCGTTGGTAGCTGGTCAGCAGTTGATGGCAGTGGGGATGTTGGGCCTCTTCTCCATAGCTGCTGCCCCCCTGTCAAGTTGGAAGTAGGGCTTGTGGCTTGGGGGATCTGCTGTACTTAGGTTCTTTGACATACCCTCCTAGGATGTCTCCACCTGAGTCTGAGGGGAGGTAGTGTCAAGATGCCCTGCCTGGCACATATTGTGCCACATACCTCCCTGTCACTCCGTCAGGGCAACTTGTGCCCCATTGGTGACAGTTGGTGGTGGTGGCAGGGATGGCTGCCCCCTTCTGCATAAGGTCTGTTTCCCTGGGTGATGGCTATGGGGGCTGAGCTGGGTTGGGGAAGGGATGGAGGTGGGGTGTGACGACCAGCAAGAAGGCGGCTCCTGGATTGTGGAAAGGGGAGTCACAAGGTTGGAAGGTAGCCTGGAACTGGCTTGTGAATGGCTCTAAGAGCCAAACAAAGGAGTTTCTATTTGGTCCTTGTGGCCAGAGTGTCACATTAGCTTCTTGGCTAGGGGAGTGGCATTGTCAGACCTGGCA
This sequence comes from Petaurus breviceps papuanus, assembly GCF_028583685.1. Classification (NCBI taxonomy): domain Eukaryota; kingdom Metazoa; phylum Chordata; class Mammalia; order Diprotodontia; family Petauridae; genus Petaurus; species Petaurus breviceps. The sequence goes on from NW_027185852.1 coordinate 26,080,995, forward strand.
GCGCTGGGTGGTGGAGATCAGCTAGGAGGCTTTTGCACCAGGATGGTGCTGGTTTGGGGGGAAGAATAATGGGTGTAGACAAGACAGTAGATGTGGCAGCATATTGTCTGGGTGGGGTAAGTGAAGTGAGGAGTGGAGACTGGGTCACGCCCTTGACAGTTTTGTAGAAGTCAGAGGAGGGCATGGCAGAAGAGAGAATGAGCTCCGTTATGGACCTGTTGAGTTTGAGGTATCTTTAGGAGATCTCGTCCACAGCACCAAGTAGGGAAGGCCGAGAGCCAAGCTGATTGCTGGGCCCACGCTCAAAGTCATTGGGACTTGGTGGCCCTCCCCCCATTAGGATGGAGATTTGTGATCACTCGCATGTTAGGAATCGGATCAGGTTGGCAGTACACACAGAGCTTGTCACATACATGGTCTGTTGCTGTGGTGCTAGTGACATCCAAATGGCTATGGAGTCTGCCATTATGGAGCTCACAGACTGGCCAATTAGAGCATTCTGCGTAGGCCCCAAGCGGCTGGGTGGCCCAGGGGACGCTGGGCTTGGAGTCAGGAAGACTCATCTTCCTGAGTTCACATCTGCCCTCAGACACTTACTAGCTGTGTGACAAGTCCCCTCACCCTCTTTGCCTCAGTTTCCTCACCTATAAAATGAGCTGGAGAAGGAAATGACCACCCACTCCAGTGTCTCTGCCAAGAGAGCCCCAAATGGGGTCATGAAGAGTCAGGCATGACTCAACAACAGCAGCAGAGGTGCCTCTCCCGCTTTCCTCCTGCCCAGCCTCTTTTGCGGGATCCTTCTCCACATCTTTCTGGCTGCTCACAGGTGTCCCGCAGGGCTCTGTCCTGTCCTGGGCCTCTTCTCCCTCTGTACTGCTTCACTTGGTGATCTCATTGGCTCCCTGGATTTAATGACCACCTCCATGCTGATGATTCTCAAACCTCCCTAACTAGCCCCCTCTCCTGATGACCTCCCACTGTCTGTTAGACTGTTCTCACTGGATGTCCAGTAGACACCTTAAACTCAACGTGTCCAAAACTGAGCTCATCTTTTCCCCAAACCTTCCTTCCTTCCAGACTTCCCTGTTACTTAGAGGCACCAGCCCTTCCATCCCACAGGCTTCTGACCTAGGTGTCAGCCTCAGCCTTCTCTTCTCTTACATTCCTGTGTCCAGTGTGTCTCCCTTTGTGTCTCCCATATCTCCCTTGTACCCCTTTCTCTCCTCTGCCACCACCCTGCTCTAGGCCCTGGTCACTGCCACCAGAGCTTGCTGCTTGGTCTCCTGTCTCACAGAACATGGCTATTCTCTCTCCTCTAGTCTGAGTGATCTTCAAGCACAGGTCTGACCATGTCGCTCCCTGTTAATCAATGCCAATATCCTCTGTTACCTCCAGAATCAAACATAAACCACCCAGAGGGCTTTGGAAGCCCTTCCTCTCTTTCCAGCCTTCTGACACCTCATTCTCTTGCTGTTCTCCCAGACTCTCCATTTCCTGGCTCCCTTCCCTCCCTGGAAGACTTGTCTGCCTTACCTCTGCCTCTCCCTTCCTTGAAGACACTTGCCTCAAGAAGCCTCTTGCAATAACCTCTATTGATTATCGCCAGGTTATCCTAATGTATTGTTTGTACAGAGTTATTTAGACAGGAAGTGCATGGAGAGCAGGGGCTGTTTTTTTTCCCTTTTCTTTGTATTCCTAGTGCTTAGCCCAGTGCCTGGCACATCGTCGGCACTTAAAAACGTTTGTGCATGTCTGATCGGTGTACCTCCCTCCTCAGTCCACTTCAGGAGCTCCCTGTTGTGGGGTGAAGCACAAAATCTTCAGTTTGGCTTTAACAGGCCTTCATAACCTGGTGCCTCCCTTTTCTTATATCCCCCTCCACTCCACACACTGAGATCTAAGAACACTGGCCTCCTTGCTCTTCCTGGCATAAAACCCTCCATCTCCCGACTCTGGACTTTTGCCCTGGATGTGCTCCCTGCCTCGAATGCTCTCCCTCCTCTCCTCCGCCTCCTTGTTTCCCTGGCTTCCTTCAGGTCCCAGCTAAATCCCACCTTCTGCAAGGAGCCCTTCCCCATCCCCCTTGATACGGGCGCTTTCTCTCCATGATTATTTCCAGTTTAGCCTGTTTATATCATGTTTGTACATCTTGTTTTCATGTCTCTCTCCATTAGAACATGAGCTCCAGGGGAGCAGGGATTGCTGGGTGGTGGTGGTTGGGTTTCTTGGTCTTTCTTTTTCTGGCTTATTCCTGGCACTCTGCCTGGGACATAGTAGGCATTTAATAAATGCTTGTGGACTTGTAGACTTGACCAGAGTCGCCATCTCAGGCACATTCTCCATTTGAAGGATAAAGTATGTCCATCCCAGGGCTAGGTATGATGTTGTGGGGACCAGTTAGCTATTTCCTCAGACTTTTGAACTAGCCAGCCATGGCCCAGCCATGGCTCAGTCTAACCTGAGAAAGCCTTTCAGCCCAGTAGGATGGGGGAGGAGAAGGCAAGAAAACTTAATGTATCACCTCCTATATACCAGACAGTGTACTAAGCATTTTTAAAAAAATTAAACAAATATTAACTAATTCAATCCTCACAACAACCCTGTGAGGTTGGCACCCTTTTATAGATGAGGAAATTGAGGCAGACAGGAGTTCACTGACTTGCCCAGGGTCACACAGCTAGTAATTATCTGAAGCAGGATTTGAGCTCGTTTCTTCCTGACTCTAGGCTCAGGGCTCTATCTATTGTATCACCTAGTTGCCAGGCCCGTGAGGCAAAGCTGGTGACTTCTCCAGAGGGAAGCACAGTGGAACTGGGATGTCTCCCCAAGATTTCTTGGCTGATGACTGTCCAAGACAGAAAGACCATCACTTGGCCATGAAAAATGCCCTTGACTCTAACCCTGGAGCTGTTTCTTTCCAGCACACCAGGTGTTTGGTCCATGTGCATATAAACATTTATACACATGCATATATGTGTGCATTTATACACATGTACACCATACATACACATATGTACATGTGCACATTGTGTCTGTCTAATAATTGCTTTTGGAGTCAGAATTGAATTACCTTTGATATCAGGAGCATGCTTCATCCATCCGTACAACCAGCCATACAGGCTCTCTTGCCATCTGCCTGCTGCCCCTGCTGTCTCTCCCTGTCCCTAGACCATTGTCCGTACATCCTGGACTGTCTATGCACCAAGCCCACCGAAGTTAATCTTCCTAGCTCCCACCCTGGGGCTCAGCTCATTTGGTGGGTAACTGAATGAATGTAGACTAAGCCTGCTAAAGCACTCTCCATCTGCTAGCTAGCTCCTGGCCTGTGTGTCTTGCTCTGGGCACAGAAATCAAACCAGCAGCCTCAATTTTCCCATCTGAAAAATGGGGATAATAAAGCACCTACTTCATAGAGTGGTTGTGAGGATCAAATAAATGAACATGTGGAAAGCTCTTTGTAAACCTTAAAGCTAGCATATGAATGCTGGTTGTGATCACTGTTGTTGTTACAGTCATTTCTAGAAGGGGGTGCCGTCAGCTGCCCTTTACCTCAGATCACCATCTTTGTAATTCCATAACCCCCTTCCTTGGCTACTACTTTCTTACGTTGCCAGCCCTCTTTAGCATCTGCCACTTTAGCTCATGTGAAGGAGCCATCCCCCTGAGGGACAGATGGGAGGCAAGTCAAACCAGCTGGTCCCACTTTGACCGCCATCTCCCCTCAGACCCTGATGGCAGCCCAGGGCCCTGAGCCCAAGAGCCTTGGGCGTGGCCTGGCTTCCTGCTCAGTGTCCATCGCCATTATCCTGGGAAGGGGTTCCCCTGGGAGATGAAACCACATAGCTGCTGGAGACCCAGGTCAGAAAGTTGTTGTCATCAAAGTCCTTGGCACAATCTGCATCAGAAATGGGTGATGTTGTCAGCGGAGAAGAGGCCTGACCATGTCCAAGTGGGCTTTCCATCTGATAGAAATGTGAGCTTCTGTGGAGTAGGGTCAGTCTGACTGGTCTGTTTGTCTCCTCAGCTGTTAGCTGAGTACTTTGGACATAGTAATTCTCATTCATCCCTTCATGTATTGTCCCCCCTGTTAGGATGCCAGCTTCTCAAGGTCAGGGTCTGTGCCTATTTTGTATCTGCAGGGCTTAGTACAGTACCCAGCACATAGTTAATAAGAGCTTTTATTTATTTATTCAGAAACATAAACAGGAGTTAAGGAACTGAGGTGTCAGTAATATTAGAAGCCTGCCCACACCTAAAAGTACCTTATTCTGCTATCCAGCTGATCTCTGGCTAGGAACCCTCTTTGTCATTGCTGGCATCCTCCCAGCAGGTAAGGCACTTCTCCTCTCTGGTTTACATAGTAGCCGGCCCCTTTGCAGTCAGTATACCATCCTGGGGAGCACATTCGTGTGTCTATGATGGATGGTGTCTCATTCCTCCCTGGAGCTCAGGGGTCATATCTCCTCCAAGCTCCCCATCTCCCCAGTGCGCCTACCAAGGACTTAGCACACAGTTGATATTTAGGAAAGGTTTGTTGAATAAATCTGAATCTCCAAGCATACAGATTTAGAGGCTTTTTCTATAAGGAAGATATTAACCTCTTACCATAAATTGAACTTTTAAAAAGAGGTGGCTGGGCTGGCTGCTGGGCAGGCTTTCTTTTCCTTAATCACTCTCAAATCCTTTGAACATAATTTTCCATTTTGTATTGTGAACTCTAGGGGAAAAGGGAGAATGAAAATGGCTCTAAAGCCTGGATAGTCCTCTGAAAATGGTTTTGAGTGTGTCGATGGAGCACTTTCCTTCTTTTCTTGAATTAAATGGAAAGATGTTTTGGCTGTTTAGGAGCCCATAAAGCCAGATGTGGTCAGCTGCGCATTTGTGGCATTCTCTGCCGTCCACCTTGTACCTGTTTCCTGGTCTGTGACTGCCTTGCTGAAGTTGCTAGGGCTTATTCTCCAGCCAAGTTCCAGGGCCTCTCCTGTGTGTCCCCTGAATAGCCCTGGGGCTTACCCAATATGGTGAGAAAGAGCCAGACAAAGAGCAGAGAGGGCCTGCCATCTGCAGCTCTCAGGATTTGAATTCAAATCTTGCAATTTTGCCCCCTGTGTGACTTTAGACCAGGCCCTTCCCCTCTGCATCTCAGTTTCCTCGTGTGTGAAATGACAAGTTGCACTCGATGGTCTCTTAGGTTCCCTCCAAGGGTAGATCCAGGAGCCCATTTCCTCTTTGCAGGGTGGCTTTTGTGTCTGGCATAGACTCAAGGAGTTCCCAAGTCTTAGAGCTGAACTTCTGAGGGTATTCAGCCCATCTCCTGACCAGAAACCTGCCTGCTCAGTGCTGCTCGACACATTGTTGTTGAACACCTGCTTGAGAACATTCCCAGAGGTGGGCAGCTAGCCTCTGTGGCTCTCTTTCAGACTGGCCTCTTGTGCCTTTGGATAGCCCCCACTCCTCCTCTCCCATGATCTCTGTCTCACCTGGAAGAGCCCCCTTGTGTGGCCACCTCAGCAATTCAGCTAATGTTGTTCAGTCCCCACTGTGTATGGGTCAAGCATTGGGAAATCATGGAGACAGAAGCAGAGCTGTCCTTGCCAGCAAGGGTCTTGTCTTTTGCTTGGGAGGATTCTGCAGGCGCCCAGAGCGTGGAATACAAGGATGTACAAGCTGGCAAAGTGAGATCCAGAGTGAGAGACATGGGGGCTCAGGAAAGGAGGGTCACACCTGAGGGTTGTCGGGAAGGAAATGAAGGATTCTGAGAGGCAGGAGGCTGGCAGCACTGTGGGCCAAGGCCCTTAGGGATGCAGGGATGGAATGTCTGAAGGGAGGAATTCAAGAGGCCACTCTGAGCCACAGAGTGGCCCAGTCATGTGTGCTGAGCCTGGAATGGCAGATCGGAGTACCAATGGTGGAGGGCTTTCAGTGCCAAGCAAAGGATTCTCTGTACTCCTAGAAGAGGCAGGCAATCACTGCACCTTGTTGAGCAGGGGAATGACCTGGCTGGATGTGTGCTCTTCAAGCTGGAGGAGCCGAGTGCAGGCAGATCTTTGGCGTAGCCTGAGGAGATGGCCAAGTGAAAGGAAGGCTTTTTAAGGGTTGGGAAAATCTGGGTACATTTGTAGGGAGGAAGCCTTGAAATAATAGATTAAAGATGAGAACTAGAAAGGCTGAGGGGCCGAGATGTTAGCAGGGAGGAGGCTTGGCTTTGGAAAGAATTCCTTCTGTCAGACACTAGGGCAAAGCAGGAGAGAAGATGATGGGATGTGGAATCAGGGAGAAGCTTATCATTCTATGTGCCAGGGACAGGGAAAAGACAGTACCTGTCCTCAAGGAGTTTACACTGTAATGGGAGAAGAGAACACATAAAAGGAGGTGGAAAGAAATTAGAGAGGGGGTGGAAGAAGAGATGGCTGACCTGGGCCCCCTCCTTAAAGGGAGGTTTTGGGAGCAGTCTAAATAATAATGATTATTTAGCCTTCCAATCAGGGGACAGATCCAAATCTAATCTGAAAGAGGGTCTCCACTTTCTTAGTCAAATAGATGCACCCTGAAACTCTGGTTCTAATCTCCCTTTCAGCCCTGATACCCCATGTTCTAAGGCTCCTCCCAGCCCTGACATCCCCTGTTCTCAGGCCCCTCCCAGCC
>NW_027185852.1:26087649-26117649 GCF_028583685.1 Petaurus breviceps papuanus
TCTCAGGCCCCTCCCAGCTCTGACATCCCCTGTTCTCAGGCCTCTCCCAGCCATGACATTCTCTGTTCTAAGTTCTTGCTGTCTCTGCTATGCATAGGTCACAAGATCCCTTATGTGTGGGCACCCTAATTGCAGGATGCACACTCTTCCCAGGCGGTGCACATTCACGTTTCCTCGCCCACAAAGCTGTCTGACTAGATTTATTTTTGGCAGGGCTATAGACTCAGATTTCTATTCCCCTTAATTTGACTAAATCCTCTAAGCTTTCAGAACTGTTAGCACCAGCTGGGGAAATAAGTGATCTAGTAAATCTGTTTTGTTTCAATTGTCATTAATCCAGTTTGACATCTGGGTGCCATCTTTTTGAAACTTGCTTAATCGTGACCTTTATTAGTAATTCTCACTCTCATAGAATCTCAGTCAGAAGGGCCCTTGGTTTACAAAGAATGTTGGGGAGATTGAGCACAAGAGGACTTGCTCAAAGCTGCCCTGCTGGACGGGGCAGAGGTGCTGCCAGAGCCCAGCTGTCATGATTCCCAGTCTGTTGTCCTTCAAGGTTAGCCGCAAGTCTAAAAGAATCCGGAGTGTAAAGGCATGAGCACTGAAGAAAAAGGAAGACATTTGACAGACATGCTGTCCCAATAAGGGCATGGCGCACGTGCATGAGCACAATGTATACTTTGAATTTGACATTGAAAGTGAGCTGGAAGCCATGAGGAATCTACGTTTCAAGGAGCCTTTCCCTCTTGACCTTCAGATTAAGCAAAGTCAAGTCAACAAGCATTTATTAGGTGCCTGCTATGTACCAGGCACTGTGCTCAGCCCTGCGGTTACAACGAAAGGCAAAGACCAGTCCCTCTTCTCAGGGGACTCAGTGTCTAATAGAGGAGACAACATGCAAACGACTGTCTACAAACCAGATATTTTGGGGCCAATTTGGAAATAATCAGCAGAGGGAAGGCACTCGTATTAAGGGGGATCAGGGAGGGTTTCTTGTAGAAAGTGAAATTTTATCTGGTATTTAAAGGAAGCCTCAGTAGGAGGTAGAGATGAGGAGGAAGAACATTCCAGGTATGAGGTGCATCCAGGAGAAAGGCCTGGAGTCGGGAGATGAAGTGATTTATAGCAGGAACAGCTAGAAGGCCTGTGTCACCGGATCACAGAGTGTATGAAGGGGAATGAGGACAAAGAAGAATGGAAGGGGGGAAGGTTATGAAGGTCTTTAAAGGCCAAACAGGGTTTCAGGTTTGATCCTGGAGGTAAAAGGGAGCCATTGGAGTTGATTGAGTAGGTGAGTGATGTGGCCAGACGTTTGAGATCACTTTGGCAGCTGAGTGGAAGATGTATTGGAGTGGGAAGAGACTTGAAGCAGCGCCTCCCCCCCCCTCTGCCAAGCATGGTCCAGGTGGGAGGGGATGAGGGCCTGCACCAAGGTGGAGGCCATGTCAGGAAGATTCACTGCAAAGGCAGAAATGGTAGGGCTTGGTAACAGATTGGCTATGGGGGGGCGGTGAGAGGGAGGGCTGAGTTGAGCCTAACACCTAGGTGGTGAGCCAAGGTGACTGGCAGGATGGTGGTACCCTTCAGAGTAACAGACAGGTTAGGAAGAGGGCTAGGGTTTTGAAGAATGATGAATTCAGTTTGGGACATACTGAGTTTAAGATGTCTACAAGACACCCAGCTCAAGATTTCTAATAGCCTGTTGGAGATGTGAGGCTGGAGGTCAGGAGAGAGGTAAGAGCTGGACAAATAGATCCAAGAATGATCTGTATAGATGTGATCATTGAATCTGTGGGAGCTGGTGAGATCACCCAGTGAAGCAGTATAGAGGGAGAAGAAAGAAGGGCCCAGGACAGAACTATGAGGACACCTCTGGTTGGAGGGTGTGGGCTGGAGCAGCATCCAGCAAAGGGGACAGAGAAGGAGCGGTCAGAGAGGGAGGAGGAGAACCAGGAGACAGGGGTGTCCTGAAAACCTAGAGAGAAGACATATCAAAGAGGGGAGGGGGATCAGCCATGTCAAAGGCTGCAGAGAAATCAAGGAGAAGGAGGATTGAAAAAAGGCCATTAGATTTGGCAACTAAGAGATCATTGGAAACTTTAGAGAGAATAGTTTCATTTGGATGATGTCAGAAGCCAGACCTTCTAAGCAGGGCGGTTAGAAGAGAATGAGAAGAGATGAAGTGAAGGCTCCTAGTGTAGACAGCCTTCTCAAGGAGTTTAGTCCCCAGAGGGAGGAGAGAGACACAGTATGATAGCAGGAGGAGATGGATGGGTCAAGTGAAATATGAGGCAAGGTTATCATTTGAGAGGATAGGGGGAGGGAGAGCCTTGGGGTGTTGGAGGAAGAATGAAGTGTTTTGTCAAAGGCACTGTGGGATTGTGAGTGGGAATGTGAATTGCTTGCTTGCCTGTAGTGAGGGCCCAGTTGAGATTGTGTGACTTATGTTTGTCCAGACCCAGCTGGCTTGGTTTTGTGACTTTCTCTACCCTTGTCTGGCAGCACATGTATAGGTAGGAAAGGCAGTGGATGGTGGGAGTGATCTAAGGTTGAGATATGGTAGGGAGAGAGCTTTGATAAGATAAAGAGGCAAGGGACTCAAGTGAAGGAGCCAGTGTAAGGTTGAAGTGGTTCATCAAGGGGTTTCAACATGGAGAAGCAGTGTTACCCTTTTCACAACCTGTCTTTCTACTTCCTGTGGATTTTAGTGGTTGAGTTGGTATAATCAATAATTAGTTCAAGTTCAAGGATGTGATTTTATATTTTATTGTGTCCATTTGAAATTCATTTCAGTTTTGTCTTTTTCCTAGTTTTTCTGTTTAACTTTTAGAAACTGCAAAATGGTACATTTTCTTATTTTTTTGTTTGCTATAATAACTTAACTATATTATAAAAAAAAATTTAAAACTTCCTGCAGAGCAAAAAAGAAAAATTCACCTGAGTCCAGCATTAGGGGATAGTTAAGTTCCTTTCTAGCTCTAATCCTGTGATCTTGTACTAAAGGAATGGTGAAAGCATCAGGTACCTTGTGATGGCAGGTGGGCCCTGGGCCCATGTGGCTCCAGGTAGGTCAATGTTCCAAGAGTCTCCTGTGTTTTACAGACAAAAACCTTGAGATGGAGAAGACCCTGTATGTGTCTCTGTCTATGATGCCCTTCTGAATCCCCAAAGTCTGCCCTTCTCTTTGCAGTATTTTTATCTAGGTGTCTGCTGTTCATACACAGACCTGCCCCTGCTTGGTTGCTGTGGCACGGAGTGTGAGCAGAACCCTCACTGAACCTTTGCAGGCCTGGCAGCTATCACAGCTAGAAGAAGATTGATCTATTACACTTGAATTTTAATGTTTATTCTTAAAATTCTATTTTTTCAATTAAAAATTATTCAACTTTCCCATCCTATTCTATCCCCCCTCCACCTTTGAAAAAGAAAGAAAAACAGACTTGTTGTAACACAGAAGTATAGTGAAGCAAAGCAGAAGCCCTCATTGGCCATGTCCAAACGTGTCTGTCTCATTCTGTACCATAGCCTCTCACCTCTCTGTCTGGAGTTGGGCAGCGTGTTTCTGGTGGATCATTTTGTTGATCACGTTTTTTAAGTCTTTTACAGTTGGTTGACTTAGCAGTGTAATTGTTGTTACTGAATTCATCTCTTAGCTCTGCTCACTACATTCTGCATCAGTTTATAAAAGTTTTCCCCATTCTCTTTGCATTCCCTTCATTATTCCTTACAGTGAAACAATGTTCTATCACATTCACATATCACAGTTTGTTTAGTTGTTCCCCAATTGATGGGGCACTCCCTTCACTTCCAGTTCTTTGCCGCTACAAAAAAGAGCTGCTACTAATATTGTACATATGCGTCCTTTTTTCTTTCTTGGATCTCTAGACATGGTATTGCTGGCTTATAAGAACATGCACAGTAGCTTTTTAGGCATCATTCCAAATTGTTTTCCGGAATGCTGGGACCAGTGCACAGCTCTGCTAACATTAATGGGCTTGTTTCTTTTGCACCCCTACAACATTTGTCTTTTTGTTTTCTTGTCCCCTTTGCCTGTCTGACAGATGTGAAAGACAGCCTCAGAGTTGCTTCTGCATTTCTCTAATTATTGGTGATTTGGAGCATTTATTTGAAAGCTGCCTGTTTATGTCTCTTGATCATGTATTAATTGGGGAAGGGCTCCTACTACTATAAATCTGACCCAGGTCATTAGAAATGAGACCTTTATTGGAGAAACTCACTCTGAAGATTTTTCCCCAGTTGCTTGCTTCTCTATACTTTCAGCTGTGTTGGTTTTGTTGGTGCAGATGTGATGTTTGTGCATGTAATCATAATTACCCATTTTACCTTCTGTCCTCTGTTCTGCCCTTAACTGGTCCTGAACTCTTCTTCTCTCCATAGATCTGACAGGTAATTCATTCCTTTCTCCTCTGATTTATTTATAATGTCACCCTTTATGTCTAAGCCATGTATCCATTTGGAGCTTATCTTGCCGCGTGAGATGCTGGTTTACACCTAGTTACTTCCAGACTGCTTTCCAGTTTTTGTCAGATAGTGAGATCTAACTCTTTTTTCTTTTTTTACTCATACTTCAAGTCTCACTTCCTGACTTTGGATTCTGTGTCAGGGCCAGGTGCTGTGCCGTTCTGGAGGGGATGTGTGGGCCATGATCAAGTCTTACTTTGTGGCTTCCACAGGGTATTGAATGGTGTGTTATTCCAGAAGGAATATGTCCACAAGGCCAGTGCAGCCTGGAGACTTCCAGGCTTCCAGTGCTCCCAAAGTGGTCTGATCCAGGGTGCCCTCTCAATCCTTACCTCCTGGTCTGAGCTCTAGTGCTTCTGGCTAGATCTGGGTTTGGGTCCAAGCAACACAGCTGTGGGCTTGCCCCTGGTTGGAACTCCAGTTGACTTCTCCTGGACTCCACCACAGCCAGTCATCCAGTTGGAAAACTCTGTGGGTTCATTGTGACAGAACTATTGGTTCCCTTTTTGGTCCATGCTTCTAACACTGGTTCTTCCATTGCTGGCTTCAGGCTAGGCTGGATCTGAGACCCAGCTCTGTTCCTGGAGTCATAGCCACATAGCTCTTGCTTGCTCCTCAGGCCTGGGATTATTCCTCACCCTGGAATGCTATCCCCGGGAACAGGTCCCTTTCTTAGTCTGTGCTGGATTTGTGACCCAGCACTGGCATAGGAGTGACAGAGCTGTCAATTGGCATCTCTTTCTCTTCTCTGCACAGTGTCAGACCCTCTGTCCTAAATCTGGGACTTCTTGTTGCGTGTGCAGCTGTGCATAGACCCTTGTTTAGTCCCCAAGCTGAAGGATTCTGTGCAGCTTGCTCTTGGCTAGACCCTCTCCCACGTCCCCCGTGTTTCTCTTCCTGTCTTCTTATGCTAACCTGCTTTAGATAGGACCTCTTGGATTTCCTGACAAGTACTTGGTCTAGTGTGTGTTCTCCAAGGACACTGAACCTGCAGATCTCCAGGGAAGAGAGCTATGCTTACCTCTTCCTCCTACTCTGCCATCTTGGCTGGTCTCCACCTTCCTTCTTCATGAGAGTTTAGCCATAAATCTGGTGAAGGCAGCTTCTGGTTGGATTCCTACCTCTCTTAGACACAGAACAAACTCTGTGGCCTTCCTTCACAAGGTGTGTGTGGGGAGCTTTGTGTCTGTTTACTTGGGTAATGATTGCATTTCCAGTTTGAATGTTTCTCCTAAAGAATTTTTAACATGTCTTGGAGCTTTGTATGGGAGGCAAAGAAAGGAGTCTTTATTCATTCAACAAATTTTGTTAAATATCTGCCACATGTGAAATGTGCTGTACTTGGCATAGAGGGAGATACGCAGATGGATTAACTGCCTCAGTTTACCCCGTATTGTGCTGACTTGGGTACACGTTATATCTTCTCAGTGGAAGGTCAGTCCTTTAAGGGTAGCTCTTGGACCCTTGGTTTCTTGTCTTCATGTCCTCAGTTGCTGGTACAGTGCCAGGCACAGGGTAGATCTTTAGTGTCTGTTTGGACATGGAATACCAGAAGGTGGGCGATGAGGCCTCACATTGGAAAGTAGCTTTGTGAGTGTGTGTGGTGGGGCAGAGGACATGGTAAAAGCTTGCCAGTCCATTGTAGATGCTTTTAGGACCTTAGGGCCACAGAAGAAAGCCAGTCAGTGCTGTCAAAAGCCATGGGCCTTTTCTTGGTGGGCACACCATAGTTCATCCTAGGGATGGGCTCTTTCCTTGAGTGTTTGGGGCTAGGGATGGTGAGACAAAGATACCCCTGCATCACTCCCAGTCACCAGGGAAATAAGGGTAGATCCATCCTCACATCAGAGTGCCTGGTCCTGGTTAGATGAGAGGCGGTGACTCTCCTGACCTTTGGGAAGGTATGATCTTGATCATGCTGATTTGGCTCCCAAGTGACAGGGAGGTACCAGTTTTCAAAGATGCAGAGAGCATGGAGGTTCCACTATGTGAAGGATTCCCAGGAAAAGAATGGGGTTTCATGGGGGGCAGTGGTATGACCAGGTAAGAGCTGAGAAAGAAGAATATGAGAAAACTAAGGGCAGTTAAATGACGCAGTGGACAGAGCACCAGAGCCAGATTGAGAAGGACATGAGTTCAAAACAAGTGTCTCTGCTAACTAGCTGTATAAGCCTGGGCAAACCACTTATCTTCTGCCTGCCTCAATTTCCTCATCTGTAAAATGGGGATAATAATAGCTTCAAAGATGGTTGTGAGGATAAAATGAGGCAACTTCAGAGCACTACACAGAAGTAGTTATAAGAACTGTTATCTTTCTGGACTCTTAGCATCAGAGATAACTTTGAGGAGAGGCACTTGAGGGACCAGAAAGGTTTTGACAGACATAAGAAGTGTGGAGGAGGGTTGATTTTAGGAGGGAAGTAGTCAGTCAGAAATCATTTGTTAAGTGTTGATCATGTACCTGGCCCTGTCCTTGGTGCTAGGGAGAGAAGGCAAGATGGTGGAGTCTGTGTTGGGTACTGACATCTCATCCAGGCACAGGTGTCCCGAAGGCAGGTAGTGTTGTGGAACTGCAGCTCAGGAGAGAGTAAGGGACAGGCTGTGGAGCTCTGGAGCCCATCACTGAAGGAAATGAAAAGTGAACCATGTAGGCAGTTTCCCATCGCCTCTGTAATGAAACAGGGCTGTATATTAGTCCTGTCCGATGAATTCAGTCAGTCGCTTTCAGGAGCATAGTATGGGACACAGTAAAAAGAGAGAAGAACAAAAGCTACAGATTAGAACACCTACTTTAGAGCAAGGCCAAAAGCTCAGTGGGCCTGTTGGCTTCTTCTGAAAACATGATGGACCCTGTTCCTTAGAGAATCCACACGAGGGCCCCTGACTCTGATGCCATTGAGGAACAGTCAGAATTAGAGTCAGTAATAATTTTTAAAGCACCCACTGTGTGCCAGGCATTGAGCTAAGCACTAGGGATACAAAGAAGGCAAAAACCAGTCCCTGCTCCCAGGGAGCTCACTGTCTGATGGAAGAGACCACAATAAAAAGAAGCTGAAAAGTGGGGAAAGAGGGAGAGGTCACCCAGCTTAGCTGCAAGAGAAAGTCCTGCAGCCAGATGGGGACTGAACTAAGGAGACATAAGTTTCTAGGGGTGATAAAGTCTTGCAGAATGCATCATCTTGCAGAATGATGAGTTTCTGAAGATGATGAAGTCCAGGAAAGTAGCTGAGTGGGAAATGATGAGAATTCCTTGGCCCTGGGCGACATCTCCATGGTTGGAGTACTTCACAATTTTTGGATGACTAGAAGGGTGGTGGAATAGAAAGGAGAGTCCCAGAACCTCAAGGCTTCAAGCCACCTTCCTGCTCCATGCCTAATGTGGTATCCTTTCAGAGCTGCTTGAAAGCCTCTTTGAGGGGTGGACTTCCCAGCCCTTCCAAGGCCACCTGTACTGGGGCTGGACAGCTCCAAGTGCTGGGAGGCAGATGTAAGATGGAAAAATCCACAGCTCCTTCCAACATTGACTATTCCTGTCTTTTGTCATTTTTGCCACCTCGCTAGACATGAAGCGAAACCTTAGATTGATTTACTTTTCTCTTATTATTGGTGATTTTGAGCATCCTTTCATATGATTGCTAATAGTTCAGAATTCTTTTGAGAGCTGTTTTGTTCTTATCTATTGACCACATATATTGTGGAAGAGCTTTTGGTCTTATACATTTGTAGACTCTTAAGAACATAGGGAGCCAATGGGAAATGTAGGTTTTCCCAAATGGAAGAAGGGATTGAAGAATCATGGGAGCTGAGAGTCAGTTGGGATAAGGAAATTCAGGTACTTTTGAGCTGCAAGGAAAGGAGAGAGGGCTCAGGGGAGCAGACCTTCTACCATGCTGAGCTGATTGCAAGTGAAGGCTCTCTTGCACTGAATGGAGTCCCAAGCAATTGCAGCTCCCGTCTTGCTCACTGACCCATTCGAGGAGTGACCTGCCTACCAACAGTTTGTGGTTTGTTTGAATGTTGTATCTCCTTGCTGCGCTGTGTGACCTAGTGAAATTTATTCACTTTCTGCCTGGTCTGCCTCACCTATGCCTCATTGATGCTGCATCTGGCAGAGCTTACCCTTGGGAGTTTTCTGCCCTTCTTACATCTTTTTTTGTCTTATGTTTCTGCCTTTATAATGCTTTTGTCTCTAGGTAAAGACAAGCTGTTCTGGGAAAGACAAAAGGGATCCAGCCCATGAGAGGTTGTCCTAAACTTAACCACAAGCCTATATTAAGTTTTCTCTCTGGCAACAAAGAGAATGGCTTCATATTTCTGTTTGTTGCCTATATGTCTTGGATATCAGCTTCTTAATAGAAATATTTGATACAAGTATTTTTTGCTCTATTGCTTCCCTCCTTTTTAGAGTTGTATTAAATATTTTCACACAAAGCTTTTCTTATAATAAAAATGATTAATTTCACGTTCCCTAATTGCCTCTATCCCTTGTTTAGTTAAGTCACTCCTTAGCTGTAACTGTAAAAGCTATCTGTCCTCGTTTTCTTCCAATTTTTTAAACCATATGATCTTTGCTATTCAGGTCATGTATCCATTTTGAGTTTATTGCATTATATGTTGTAAGATGTTGGTCTAAATCTAATTTCTGCCAGACTGCTTTTTAGTTTTCCCAGCAGTAACTTTTGAATTAAGTTCTTTCCTAGGTAATGTGTGTTTTCATATTTATTTGGGTTACTGAGTTCAGTCCTTTCTGATTTTTCCTAATCAAGTCTTTTCCATTAATAAACTGTCCATTTTTAAACCAGTACCAAGTAATTCTGATGATTACAGTTTTGTAATGTAATCTGAAATCTCAAACGTCCCCCCTCTTCATTCTAACTTTTTCATTATTTCTCTTAATAGTCTTTAGTTCTTTCAAGTTGGATTTGTTACTATTTTGCCTAGTTTTGTAAAGTACCCTTTTGGTAGGTTGATGAGTATAGTGCTAAATCTGTACTCCCATTACTCGTGAGTCCTGTATTTTTAATTGGTCAAGAAGCCTTCCTGAAGTGCCAGCTCTGTGGCCAGCACTGTGGCAGGGGCTGAGAGTGCACATACAGTGAAGAAAGCCATGCCAACTTGCAAGGACCTGATGTTCTAGTAGGGAGGATGACAAAAGCTCATGTAAAACATAAACATGAAGAGGTGAAATGCCAGATGGTTTAAAACACGCTCCCTGGGGAGGCAGAGGAAGAGCAGTTGTTGGAGGCCATGCTGGAACTGCCAGTCTAAAGAAAAGAGCTTCTTATGGGGTGGCTAGGTGGTGCAGTGAGTAGAGCACTGACCCTGGAGTCAGGAGGACCTGAGTTCAAATCTGACCTCAGACATTTAACACTTACTAGCTGTGTGACCTTGGGCAAGTCACTTAATCCCAATTGTCCTGCCTTGCCCCCTCCAAAAAGATGACCAAAAAAGAGCTTCTTTGAGAGCCTAGTGAGGAGGGAACACCTTTCAGGTATGGGACAGTGTGAAGACATGGAGTTTCTTTAGCTGGTCTTCATTGGCATGGGCTCTTGCCCTCTTACCATCTTGGTTTAACTCTTCTGAATAGAATTTAGTTTTTTTAGTGACTCCCCAAAACTGTATTGTCCAGAGAGTATTGTCTTTTATTCAGAGCCCATGCAGACATGCCATCATGAAACTGGTGTATGATACTGATGAATTTCTCCAGGCAGCCAGATCTCTCCATGATCTTCTACAGATCCTCATGACCAACAGTGTCAAAGGCCTTGATCAGGTCAGTGAACATTGTGGATCTCCGTTCTGCTCCTGGTTTTTCTCTTGGAGTTGTTGGGTAGCAAACACCATGTTAACTATTCCTTGACCTTTTCTGAAGCCACCCTGGCCCTTGGGTAGATAACCATCTTTCAGGTGAAGGATTGGCTGAATAAAAGAGGACTCTGGCCTAAGAATGTTACCAGGAATGACTAGAGAAGAGAGAGACCCCCCCGCCCTGTGACTGTCACAGGATGGTTTGTTTCCTTTATCTTTATAGAGATGTACAATGGAGCCGTTCTCCATCTCCTGGGGGATAATGTTATCTTCTAGGAATGTCCACATAGATGATGAGGTTGATGTACACATTGTCAGAGTTAGTTCAGTTTTGGGGAGGCTGTGAAGGAAAATGTGGGAAAGAAGAGGTATCAGGTTGCCTACCACACACCAAAGGTCTACAGAGCTGATGTGCTGACCTCATTGGTTTATTCCTGTGAAACCTGGACTGTCTACCAGTGCCATGCCAGGAAACTGAATCACTACAATTTGAAAGATTCTGAAGATCACCTGGCAAGATAAGGAACCAGACACTGAGGCCTTTTCCTGAACTAAACTGCCAAACATTCAAACTCTTCTGCAGAGAGTACATCTCCTATGGACTGGCCACGTTGTTTGAATGCCACATGTACATTTGCCTAAAATACTATTTTATGGAGAACTCATGCAAAGCAAATGCTCACTCTCAAGGAGCACTCTCAGAGTCTCTCTGAAGAACTTTGGTATCAGTTGTGAGACATGAGGGGGACCATCAGGGACCATCCAGCCTGGTGTGCCTGCATTCAAGGAGGCAAGTGCTCTATGAGTGAAGCAGAGCTGCAGCAGCTCCAAAGAAACATGAGAGGCACACTGTTAGAGCTGTCCTCACGTGGACTGTCTGTGCCTGGCCTATGGCAGAGTCGTCTGAGCCCCCGCCGGTCTGATGTGCCACAGCCAGGCACACTGTATCTCCAGCCCAACCTTCAGGTGTAAGGGACGAACAGGAGCATAGCCCAGGTCTGTGCTCAATCCACAGAGGCAGACCAAGGCAGAGAACAGGAGGAAGGAGGGCAGGGAATGAGGCTTCCTTAAGGGCCTCTTCTGTGCCAGGCACAGTGCTGAGTGCTTTATGAGATCTCATTTCATCCTCATAGCAACCTTCAGATTATTATCTCCATTTTCCAATTGAGGTAACTGAGTCAAACAGAGGTTAAGTGACTTACCCTGTTCACACAGGCTGTGAGTATGTGAGGCTGGATTTGAACTCAGTCTTCTTAATTCCAGGCCCAGTGCTCTGCCCACGGTGACACTGAGGCACTAACTTCTGCTTATCTAGCATGTACAGGAAACAGTGAGTTGGCCTGAGCTTGGTCTCCCTGTGGATAGAGGCCCTAACCCACTTTTCTCATGAGCATCTGCTTTCTAAAGGACCTGAGAATATGAAAGGGTAGAAGTGAGGTCAGGTCTTGGAGAGCACCCAAGGAAACAGTAGACAGGATGAGAGGGTCAGGGTAGAGAGTGAGAGTCCAGAAGGCTTGAAAGTGATAGAAAGCAGCCAGTCAGTCAGCAAGCATTGATTAGGCACTTACTATGTGTTAGGGGCTATGCTAAACACTGTGGATACAGAGAAAGGTGAAAACAGCCCCTTCCCTCGAGGAAGTCACCTTTTACCTGCGGAGAGAACACAGAAGTATTCAGTGTAAGTGTAAGGGAATTTCAGAAGGGAGGCACTGATGGTGGTGGGGGACCAGGAGTGGCCTCTTACAGAAGCAAGGTATTTGAACTGAGTTTGGAAGGAAGCCAGAGAGACTAAAAGGCAAGGATGAGGAGGGAAAGCCCTGCAGGCAGATTCAGGGGATGGATTCTGTATGTACCGAATAGCCCAGAGGCCAACGTCACTGGATCCCAGAGAGCATGGAGGGGAGGAGAGGTAGGAGGAAAGGGCTTTAAATGCCAAATAAAGGTTTTTAAATTTCTGAGTGTGGAGGCAATAGGGAACCACAGGCATTTATCAAGTAGGGGAGCCACATAGTCAGACCTACTTTTTCAGAAAACTGTTTTGGGAGCTGAGTGGAGGATGGGTAGGAAGGGAAGAGACTGGAGGCAAGGAGGTCAGTTAGAGGCTGTTTCACTAGTCCAGGTGAGACGTTGAAAGCATGCACTTGAGTGGTAGCTGCAGGTGAGTGAAGAGAAAGTATGTTCTGAAGGAAGAAACAGCAAGACCTGGCAATAGACCAGTGAGGAGAGGAGA
The DNA here is from genome assembly GCF_028583685.1 of Petaurus breviceps papuanus. NCBI lineage: Eukaryota > Metazoa > Chordata > Mammalia > Diprotodontia > Petauridae > Petaurus > Petaurus breviceps. Next base: position 26,100,170 of record NW_027185852.1, read on the forward strand.
GCGTGGAGCTGGGAAGGCACCAACATGGTGAGTGGGGGCAGGGGGAGGGAATGGGACAGGGAAGGGAGTATGGGGTGTCCTCAACAGAGACAGAAAGGTCTGTGTTGGTGGAGAGACTCCCCAAACCACTGACATTTGTATCCATTGGAGTGTCAGGAATAGAAATAGGGTGAATCAGTAGCAGTGCTGTGAATGGAATCAGGGCCAGAAGCTACAAAGAATAGCACCCTTTGGAAAGAACTTTGCATATTATGTCTTTCTATTGTCCCCCTAACTCCATGAAGTAGCAAGCATTATGATACCCAACCTATGGGAAAGGAAACCTCCCTGCACAAAGTGGGTGCTTGAAAATTGTGGAATTTGGATAAGCATTCTGTAGGTGTAGACCAGCTTTCACTGCTAGGGCTCTCGAGCTCGTTGGCAGGAACCATTTGGGAGAGAGAACAGTTAGAAACAAAGATGACCCCAGTGACAACATCACGCTGATGTCGGCTCATTTGTATTTCTATCCTTAGGACATCACTGCCACTTACAAAGTCTCTGTTTTACTCACTGCTGCATCTCCTTCAAGTTTATGAAATACTTTCCTTAGAACAGCCTTATCATCTCTGTGATATAGAGTACTGGGCTCCTTGTTCACATGATTCTTGGAGACCCAGGTTCAAATCTAGCGATACGATGCTAGTGGTATGACCCTGGGAAAGTCACCTGAATTCTCTGGGCCTCTCTTTCCTCATTTGTAAAAGGAGAGATTGTATCAGATGGCCTCTCCAGAGGGCCCTTCTGTCTTTACACCTCTGACCCTGTGACCCTCTTTTATATGTGAGGAGATGGTGGCTTTCAGGAATAATGTAACTTTGCCAGAATTTTATGCACCTTGTCAGTCAGAAGGTAGAAAAGGCAGGGAGAGGGGACTCAGTTCAGGGTCTTCTCATTTCCCACATCTGTGAGCAACTGCCACAATTGCAGGGTAAGAGGAAAGGGAATGGACTTTGAAGAGGATGTAAAGGGGAACATGACAGTGAGGGGGCTCTTCTTGTCCTCCCGTGAGAAGCCTTTCAGAGCCCCTTATTGGGAGCAGTCACTAGACTGGCTTGGGCTCCTTTGGCTGTCTGATGGAAAGCTGCCAGCCTGCCGAGGACTGCTCATGCCAGGCCAAGGGCATTGGATTGCCTGGGGAGGGCACAGGGCTCATTCCTGCTTAATGGGTGACTATGGGCACAGAGCTTTGTTGCTGGCATCAGAGAGGGTTCTGGAACCTGAAGTCACATGATTCCCCTGACGCTGAATGAATGCACCGTGAGTTCTGCTGTCGAAGCCATAACAAAGACTTAACACCCAACGAGAGTTCGTGGGAGGCTATTGACCACAGGCATCTCCATCTGAAACTCACCATCTTCTATACCAGCATCAAGGTCTTTCCCTCTCAATAGGGAGGCAGCTAGGTGGCCCAGTGGGCAGAGTGCCAGGCCTGGATTCAGGAAGATTTGAGTTCAAATTCAGCCTCAGACACTTACCAGCTGTGTAACCTGGGCACATTACTTAACTTCTTTCTGCCTCGGTTTCCTCATCCGTAAAAAATGGGGGCAGTAACAGCATCTACATCCCAGGGTAGTGAGAATCAAATGAGATCGTACTTGTGAAGTGCTTAGCACAGTGCCCAGCACAGAGTAGACTCTTAATGAATGCTTCTTTCCTTCCTTTTTACCTCGATGCATTCTTTAAGTTCTGTCTGACCCCCCACTGCTCAGCCATCCTCACCTACACTCCTTGCTTTCACTTGAATCAACCAAGTGTTTCCCCACCACCATATCTTGCCCCTCCTCCTGGTCCCCATTGATACTGTTCTGGACCTGGTGCCTAATGTCATAGTTACGTGGGGGCATAGAACATAGATTGTAAAATTTTTGAATTGGATGAGCTGATACAACCCCCTCCTTCTACAGGTTATAAATTCAAGACCCAGAGAGGGGAAAGGGCTTGCCCAAGGTCACACCCTGAGTCAATGGCAGAGGAGACCTTCAAACCCCCATCTCCAGATTCCTGGTTTATGCCCTTATTGAGTGCTGAGGTTGGAAAGTCCCTGGATTTTTGTTAACGAAAAGGAAAGTGACTGAGTTTGGTTTTGGTGTGAACACTGAGGTGACCAGAGGCAAATGGTGCTTTTTAAAGAAATCAAGAGAACAAATAGCACACTGAAATTTTCAGTTAACTAGGAAAGTGGTGGTGATCAGAGAAACTGAATAGTCAAAGTCAGCAGCAAACTATGGCTGTGTGCATGAGAGAGAGAGAGAGAGAGAGAGAGAGAGAGAGAGAGAGAGAGAGAGAGAGAGAGAGAGAGAATGCGATCCCAGTGCTATGTTAATGCATTGTAATGGCTGATCATTTAAATGCTCCAGTCAGGAAATTCAAAGTTATTATTCCAGCAGCAGTCATAACTCAATTACACAGCAAGCACACACACACACGCATAGAGCCATTAAAAAAATGACATTAACAGGAATACAAAATAATCCAAGATGGTAGACTTAAAATTAAAGTGGAATAATAATTTTTTTGTTTCTAGACTCTGGTACCTTGAAATTTCTCTGCCACATAGCCATTCCACCCGAGTTTTTGCTCTAGATGGTTGGGTTTCCAGTGTCCTCAGCGGTATGACTTGTTCTTTGAAATACAGGCACTGTAAAACTGAGGAACATTCATGGCATTGAGGCCATTTACTAGAGGCATGTCCCATATTCCCTGGAAATTGAGCTGGACTGACCTATAGTCAGTGGCATTGTGGGGAGACCTCTGGGCTTGGGTTTCAGGCCAGGTTGCGTGACCTCAGGCCAGGCTCCACTTAGGAGCCTCAATCCCCTAGAGATGGAGGTTACTTTGAGGCCACCCAGCCCCTCATTTTACAGAGGAGGAAATGCAAGCCTTTCCCAAGGTTGTTACACAACAAAGAAATATATGAGGCAGACCTGGAATCCACAAATTCCTGGCTCCCAGGTGAGCACTCTTTTCCTCTGCAGTCTGCTTCTAAAACAGGCCAACACAACCTATGACCCACCGAAGGATTTCCTCTACATACAAAGGATGTTTTCCTCTAGCAAACCACAAGTGGCCCATGGCCGTAAGCAACTGGTGGACTGCAGGTTGTGCAGGCCAGTTCTGTCGCTCCCTTTCCTGCGACTCTTCATACAACAAAATAGTTGGCCATTTTTGCATCCCTGTTCCCAAAGAGGCTGAGCCTAGTGGGTCATTTGAGGTCAGGAATTCTGAGCTCATCTGGTGTCCACACACCCTCCCTGAATCAAGGAGATCTGAGTTTGAGTCCTTCCTTTTACCCTTTGAGGTTCTCTGACCCCCAAGGGAAAGCATCTAACTCTTCTTGGGTAGGAGATGGTGTCCAAGGGGAGTTTTGGAGAAGGCTCTGGGTTCAGAGGAGTCATTTGTCATGGGAGCCCAGAGGCCATAAGCAATTGAGCAGAAGGGACCAGAGAGCCTGGGTTATGGGGACCTTCATCTTTATCATTAAGGCAACTAAGGCCTGCATAGCTTAAGCGGCTCACTAAAGAGGATGCAAGGCACTAAGTAGAAGAGCCGGGATTTTAGTGGTTTTCTGTTTCTTCCTACATGACCATGATTCTTTCTGCAACATGAACTTGTGATGTCATGTCAGGGATACCAGTGACTTAATCAGCCTGAGCCTGGGGTGGGGGGAGAGGCAAAGGTATCCATCCTACCCTCAGAAGATTCAGGTTTTGGTCTCTACTCTGTCATCTACTCCCTGTTTGACTTTGGGCAAGTCACTTTTTTCAACTCCTCAAATGTAAAATGATGGTCTTGGATCAGCAGCTCTCTGAGGTAGCTTCCTGCTCCAAATTCACAGAGTCAGTTGGAAGTATTCTTTTTTTTTTAACTTAAAAAAATTATTTATTTTTAGTTTTCAACATTTACTTACATAAGTTTTCAGTTTTCTCTGCCTCTGTCCCCTCCGCCTTCCACAAGATGGCATGTAATCTGATATAGGCTCTACGTATACATTCTTATTAAACATTTTCACATTGGTCATGTTGTATAGAAGAATTAGAACAAATGAGAGAAAGAAAAAAACAAAACAAAAAGGAGAGTAAATAGTTTGCTTCAATCTGCATTCAGACTCCACAGTCCTTTCTCTGGATGTAGATGGTATTTTCCATCATGAGTCTTTTGGAATTGTCTTGGTCCTTGCATTGCTGAGAAGACCTACGTCTATCAAAGTCAGTAATTGGCTGTTACTATGTACAGTGTTCTCCTGGTTCTTCTCACTTCACTCAGCATCAGTTCATGTAAGTCTTTGCAGGTTATTCTGAAGTCTGCCTGTTCATCATTTCTTATAGTATAGTAGTATTCCATTACATTCATAAACCACCATTCCCTAATTGATGGGCATCCCCTCACTAGTTCTGGGCCACCTCAAAGACAGCTGCTATAAATATGTTTTTACATGTGGGTCCTTTCCCCATTTGTATGATCTCTTTGGGATATAGACATAGAAGTGATTGCTGTGATCAAAGGATGTGCACAATTTTATAGCCCTTGGTGCATAGTAGTTAGTATTCTTAGGCAGCTGTTATGTGCTACTCCTGATGCAAGGCCCTGGGGACATACAGACCCAAGCAAGGCCATTGATGCTTTCCAGTAGCTCCCAGGGAGCACATGGACAAGCATATCCAGCATCAATACAAAGAAAATAAATACAAATAGTTAGACTGAAGTTAAATGCCAGGTAGGGAATGGGCTACAACATGGGAGGAGGTTCAGGAAGGACTGCTTCTTCATGTGGAAGCTCACTCCACCTTGAAGGGAGAGAGGGATTCTGTGGATCGGATATAAGGAGGGACAGCATTCTAGTACAGTGCAAAGGTGTGGAGGTGGGAGATGGGAAGTCAGGTGTAATAATGAATACATTTTAGTTTCCCTTGGCCTCTGAAGACCTGTCCACCTCATCAGCTGTAGCAGTAGGAGGTGAGGGTAATTGAGGATGCCATTTAAGTCCTAAAGCAAGGAAGAGCTTCTTCTTGGTGAAAATCTATTCTTTGATGGAGACACTGTATAGCAGGACTCCTAGACAGTATAACCACTTTTATTGCAGTGTGCAGACAGTTTGTTTCCAAACACGGTGACAGAGTGATGCAGTGGGGCTCTTTCTGTTTCAGGTGGTTGGGGGGAGAGGGGGGAAAACAAGCATTTGACCTTATCTTTTAATGAAAGAAACATATAGCCACTCCAGAAAATGCGGTTATTTTCTGTTTGTTCTGCTGAGGTGGGCTTTGCTGCCTTTACACTCCCCCACATGGATAACCAGTATTTAACAATCAAAATTATGATCGTGCTCTGGCAGAGAAAAGTACCAGAAATGTGTACATCTCTCGATGGAGCAGGCACCTGATGAAATAATGCGATAATGATATCTTATTTCACTCTGATAAATAGCCGACTGAGACTTCCAGAAAGAGACTTTGGGGCTACATGGAATTTCTGACATTTAAATGGCTTATGCTGATGATGAATGTGACATAAAGCTCAATTTGTTTTATTTTTATATTGAAAACTACTTCACACAAAAGTTGCAAGCAATTCATATTGGTTTAAAATGGCAAAAACAGATTATTAATTAAAATTGACCTTTACCCAGAATATGTATTCCACCTCTTGAGCCAAAAACACCTTAGAAAGAAAAGGTAACAGATGAGGGCCAGGCCTCAGTGACAGGCTGTGAGAAGGGACCTGTCAGGAGTGCCTTTAGAAAGCCATGTTTCCAGGCCTTCATCATTTCAAGAGAAAATTATATGCAAGATGAAATTCAGCCCACAAATTCTCAGGCTGTGAGGTGAGCTGGAGCTCTCCATCTCCTGGAAGCAGTCCCCCTAAGGAGAACCTTGGAGGGGAAAGCTTTGTCCGGCCTTCTCGCATTGAAGAGAATCTTGTTAAGAGTCTTTTTTTCCTGACATGTTGCTACATTTACATGCTACCCCACCAGTGTCATGCACAGAATATCTCCTTGCAAGTAGATAGACAAATAGAATGATAAGCCATCTATCAGGTACTTACTATGTGCCAGGCACAGTGCTAAGTGCTTTAAATAGAAATAAAAGGAAAAAGAAAGATGGTCCCTGTCTTCAAGGAGTTTGCATTCTATTGGGGAAAGACCACGTGTAAAAGGGACCTCGAAATGTTGGGGGGAGGGTGGGAAGTAATAAGATCAGGAGAGTCTGGAGTGGAGCCGGAAGAGAGGTGAGCACAGAAGGCCTGGTCACTCCTTCAAAAGCTGCTTCTCAGCAATAACTCACTAGTCAGAGCAGATGGGGTGGGAAGCAGGGGCAGAGGCGACTTTCTAGGGGGAAGAATCACAGCAGTTTTCCAGTGTGCAGGATGCAGTTCTGAACAGACCTTTTTTTGAGACTCTGGCAACCCTTGCCCTATGTGTGTTGTCTCCCTGTATTGCCTGGCACCACGATTGATATCTGTTAAGCACTAAATAGATATTTTTCCTTTTATTCATTCATTCATTTGCTCACTTTTAGCTACTTTATATGAGCCTCAGAATACTCCTGGCACATCATAGGCACTTAATAAATGCTTATCGATGATACCTAAGAGGTACAGAGTGTAGTGATTATTCTACCTTATTATTATTATTATTTTTAATTTGAGTTATTTCAAATAATAAAAATATATTTCCTTTCCTCATCTCTCACTGCTCATTGGGAAATAAAGGAAAAATAAGACCCCTGTAACAAAATATATGTGGTCAAAAAACCCAAATTCCATCACTGGCTGTATCTACGCCCCCCCCCTCCCCCCATGTCCCTCTTCCCTAAGTCTCATTGTGAGACTTACCTCATTGGACATAAGTCTAGAGTAGGTAATAGAGTCCATTATTACCTCATTGGAAATGGGCATCATGTTTCCTCATGAGACTTCTGAAATTGTGACTGGTTACATTTTCAAAGTTGACACAGGAATTGTTCTCTTGGTCCTGCTCACATTACTTTTCACCAGTTCATCAGTTTCTAGGTTTCTCTGAAACTTTTTCTTTCATCGTTTCTTTTAGCACAATAGTATTCATTACATTAATGTACCATAACTTATTGAACACTCCACACTTGATAAATAGCTAAATCAGTCAAACAATAAACATTTATTAAGCACCTACCATGTGCTAGGCTAAGTGTTGAGAAAACAAAAGGAGACAAAAGACATCCCCTGCCCTCCAGAAGCTTCCAGTCTAAGGTGGGGAGACAGTGTGCAAGTAAATATATACAAAATAAGCTATACAAGTTGGATATGAATAGGATAGTTAGGAGATAATTAACAGAAGGAAATTTAGGAATTAAGAGAGATTGAGGAAGGTTTCCTGTAGAAGGTGAAATTTTAGTTGAGACTTAAAGGAAGCCAGGTAATCAGAATGTAGAAGGGAGAGTGTGTCATTATAGGGGACAGCCAGAGAGAATACCTAGAGCTGAGAGATGGAGTGTCTTATTTATGGAGTGACCAAGAAGTCAGTGGCACTAGATTGAAGAATACATATCAGTCAATAAGGTGTAATACGACTATATATCCAATCCTAATTCTCTCCTGAACTACAGTTCCACATCTCCAGTTGTGTTTTGGACATAGCAAACTGGAGGTCCCTGGAAAGGTGGGGTAGGTTATGAAGGGTTTTGAATGCCAGATGGAACATTTTGCATTGAATCCTGAATTGAACTCCAAGAAACCCCTGGAGTTTACTGAGTAGAGGAGGTGGGGATATAATCATACCAGTGTTTTAGGAAAATCACTTTTGTGGCTGAATGGAGGATGAATTGGAGTGGGGAGAGACTTGAGGCAGGCAGATACTACCCCCACCCCCACAGCCATTGCAATAATTCAGGCTTGAGAAGACAAGGGCCTGTACCTGGGGTTGGGAGGGAGTGGTGTCAGAGTAGAGAAGGGGTCATGTTTGAGAGGTGAAATTGATAGGTCTTGGCAATAGTTTGGATATGGGGCAGAGAGAAAGTGAAGAATCCAGGATAACTCCTAGGTTGCAAGCCTGAAGGACTAAGAGAATGGTGTTGCCCTCCACAGCAATAAAGAATATAGGAGATGGGGGAAGTTAGGAGGAAAGATAATGAGTTCCTAATTTTGAACATATTGAGTTTACTTGCTGCTGCTACAGCAGCAGCTTCATTCTCAAAGAGGACCATGATATCAGGGAGGTGATGCCATAACCTGCAAATGAATTGGCTTTAAGTGAGGAAGGGCTGTGCAAAGTCACCAGCCTCACTTTCTCCTCCGGAGCCATCTGGGTACAGTGGCCAGATAGGGATCAGGACAACTGGAGGTGGCCCTTAAAGGAATGGATGCAGGGGGGTACCCTGGCCTTTTCAAGGTAAGGTTTTTAACAGGTCTCAGTTTGACTGAGGCAGCAATTCAGTAATTAAGGCTTAATACAATGAGGCAAAAAATTGCCTCTTGTAAAGCCAATCATGAGCAGCTCTCCTGAAGACTGCTGCTATGAATAAATTTAAAGATCTAAGGATCTAATTGCATAGTATAGTGAACTCTCTATTTAGGAATAAACCAAAGCAAAACATTCAAGAAACTAAAGCACAACATTCACAAGAACATAACATAGCAACTTATTACTAAGGTGGCCACATAATCTTAAAGAAAATATATCATTCAGTAAGTCACAATCTCCTCAATCAACATATATTACTGAAATCAAGTCTTTTTTCATCTTGACTCCAGGCTGACTTCCAATCATTCTTAAACCAGTCATCCTTAAGGGTTAGGGTTAATCAGAACCAAGATGGCAGAGTAAAAGCGGGAACTTTCTGAGCTGCCACTCCAGCCACCTCCAATACCTGTAAAATATGACTCTAAACAAATTTTAGAGCTACAGAACCCACAAAGTGACAGAGAGAAACAAATCTCCCACTGAAGGCAGCCTAACAGGCCAACAGGAAGGGTCTATCACACTGGACTGGGGGCTGAGCAGTCCCATAAGAGCCACATGGGACCCAACCAGCCGGAGCAGACTTCAGGAGAATGAATTACCAGTAGCTGTGGTGGTTTCCAGACTTCTCAACCTGTAAACACGAAAATTAAAAGGTCAGTAGGGAGCTCTGTTGGAATTGGGTGACTGAAGAGTGTGGTCTGGCCCCTGCCCCCAGGGTGAGAGGTAGCAGCACTGAAGTGGCTGCAGCTGCTGCCTCATGGATTCCTCTGGATCTCCCAGCCTGCAGATTGCAGGAGGACCAAGCATCCATTCAGAGGGTAATCACTCTTGCTTTGACCTGCTTAGATCTGGGTCACAGTCTTGGGTGGTAGTCCTGGGGTGAGAAACACCAGTGTGCCAGAGCTTGTGGTGGCTGTAGAAAAGGTGCCCTCCTCATAACTTTAGTAACTGCAAAACTCCCAGCAATTTGGGACACAGCTTTATCTATTCTGGAAGCAGAGTTCTACCATGGCAAAGAGCTAAAAAGGCAAGTAATTGGCTGGCAAGATGAGCAAGCAGAAGAAACACAATCAGACAATAGAATCCTTTTTCTGTGGGACAAAAAGGATCAAAATATGGAACCAGAAGACAACAAAGTCAAAACTCCTGCATTAAAGCTTCCAAGAAAAATGTGAATTGGGTACAAGCCATGAAAGAGCCCAAGAAGGATTTTGAAAATCAAGTAAGAGAAGTGGAGGAAAAATTGGGAAGAAAAAAGAGAACGATGCAAGAAAATCACGAAAAGTATGTCAACATCCTCTTAAAGGAGACCCCAAAATACTGAGGAAAACAACACCTTAAAATAGACTAACTCAGATGTCAAAAGAGGCCCAAAAAGCCAATGAGAAGAAAAATGCTTTAAAAAGTCGATTGCCCAGATGGAAAAGGAATTTCAAAAACTCACTGAAGAGAATCATTCCTTCAAAATTAGATTGGAGCAAATGGAAGCTAATGACTTTATGAGAAATCAAGATACTATAAAATGGATCCAAACAAATGAAAAAATAGGAGGCAGTGTGAAATATCACATTGGAAAAACCACTGACCTGGAAAATAGATCTAGGAGAGATAATTTAAAAATTATTGGACTCCCTGAAAGCCATGATCAAAAAAAGAGCCTAGAGATCATCCTTCAACAAATTCTTAAGGGGCAGCCAGGTGGCGTAGTGAGTAAGAGCGCCAGCCTGGAGTCAGGAGACCCAGGATTGGTTCTGGCCTCAGATACTTAACACCTGCAAAAACATAACTGACCGTGTAACCTTGAGCAAGTTTCTTAACCCCAATTGTTTAAGAAAAAAGAAATTCTTAAGGAAAATTGCCCTGATATTTTAGAACCAGAGGGCAAAATAGAAATCGTAAGAATTCACTGATCACCTCTTGAAAAATATCACAAAAAGAAAACTTCTAGGAATATTATAGTCAGGTTCCAGAGTTCCCAGATCAAGGAGAAAATATTGCAAGCAGCCAAGAAGAAGCAATTTTAATGTTGTGGAAACACAATCAGGATAACACAGAACCTGGCAGCTTCTACATTGAGGGATCAAAGGGCTTGGAATATGATATTCCAGAGGTCAAAGCTGGAATTAAAACCAAGAATCATCTACCCAGCAAAACTGAATATAATGTTTTAGGGGAAAATATGGTTATTCAATGAAATAGAGGACTTTCAAGCATTCTTGATGAAAAAACCAGAGTTTAATAAAAAAATCTGACATTCAGATACAAGAAGCAGGAGAGGCATGAGAAGGCAAACAGGGAAGAGAAATCATAAGGAACTTATTCAAGTTGAACTATTTACATTCCTATATGGAAAAATGATCATTGTAATTCATGAGACTTTTCTCAGTATGAGGATAGTTGAAGGGAATATGTGTGTGTATACACATACATACATATATATATGTATGTATAGGAGGGTGTATATGTGTATAAATACATATGTGAATGTGTGTATATATGTGTACATGTATACATAGACAGAGGGCACAGGATCAGTTAAATAGGGAGGGGTGATATCTAAAAAATAAAATCAAGAGGTGAGAGAGGAATATAATAGGAGAAGGAGAAAGGGAGAGATAGAACAGAGTAAATTATCTCATATAAAAGGGACATGAGAAAACTGTTACGGTGGAGGGGAAGAGCAGGAAGGTGAAAGGGAATGGATTGACCTTACTCACATTGAATTTGGCTTAAGGAGGGAATAACATACACTCAACTGAGTATCTGATCCTACAGGATAGTAAGAGGGAAGGGGATAAGAGGGGAGATGATAGAAGGGAGGGCAAATTGGGGGAGAGGGCAGTTAGAAACACACTTTTGAAAAGGCACAGGGTCAAAGTAGGAAATAAAATAAGTGGGGAGCAGGATAGGATAGAGGGAAATATAATTAGTCCTTCATAATATAACTACTATGGAAATGTTTTGTGTAACTATAAATGTGCAACCTATATTCAATTGCTTGTCTTCCCAGTGGGGATGGGTAAGGAGGGAAGAAGGGAAAGAATCTGGAAATCACAGTTTTAAAAACAAATGTTAAAAAAAATTTTTTACATGCAACTGGGAAATAAGATATATAGATACTGGGGTGTAGAAATCCATCTTGCCCTACTAGAAAGTTAGGGGATAATGGGGGAGGATATAAGAGAGAGCAGATTGGTGGTAGTGGTATTCAGTAGGCTCACTCTCTTGGGGTGGGGGTAGGGGAAAGATGGGGAGAAAATTTGTAACTGAAAATCTTGTGGAAATGAATGTTGAAAACTAAAAATAAGTAAAGATTAATTTAAGGAAACAAAAGGTTAGGGTTAATCTTTCTTAAGCCAATCATCCTTAAGGGGTCATGGAAAGTACAAAGGCCATCCACCATAGGTCACAGTAAGTTACAATATCATCAGTTAGCACTGAGTACCCAAGTAAAGTCTCCTTTCATATTAACTTGAGGCTGACTTCCAAACCCCATGGCTCCTCTCCCATGCTCCCAGCTCTTGCCTGGATTCACTTGACTGTTGCCTGGATTCACAGGTGGCCAGTTCTCTTGCCTGGATTCACTTGACTCTTGCCTGGATTCACAGGTGGCCAGCTCTCCTCTCCTGTCTCATATTGTAGCTCACAGGGACTGCTTCACACCAAGCTCTTTACAGTTTCTGTGTCTAGGAAAACAAGGCTCAGCAGGGCTACAACTGTATTCACACACATTGCTGGCCCTATCATCTCAATTCACTTTCTGTCTGAGAAATCAACACAAATCAGCAGAGTGCTTCTTTCTGACAAAGTACACAAATCAACAGACAGAATGTTTCTGTTTTACAAAGCAACACAAATCAAGAGACAGAGTGCTTCTGTCTGACAAAGGAATATCAACACAGAACAGATGGACAGAGTGCCAACCACCACAAGTATTGTCCCTCTCAGTTCTGCTTGGTCTCAGTTCATTCTTGAGCTTTTATCTGCTCTATTCCTTCCTGTTCTGCTCTTTTGGCAAGCTCCTGATACCATGGGCTCCATGTTATGATGTTAGGCCACAGTACCAATTAAGGAAAGGGAAGGTCTCCAAACTCCGTTATGCTTATTAAGGGCAACACAATGTATACTGTTTCCAACAAAGACTTGTTATAATTGAAGGTGAGGCCCAAAGGCATTTGAATAACTGAAACAAGGAGCAAAGTACTACTTTGCTTGCCATTCGACCTCTTTAAAAATAGATCTGGTAGGGGAAGACCTCTGGGTTTCTAGCCAAAGCAGAAACTATTGGTATTTACATTCATTCTGAGCCAGTCAAGGCCCAAACATGACCAAGTAGGGCTTGGTCTGGGACCAGACTGATTTGGGCTTAAGGCTGGTCTTTAAGAGAAAAACAAAGGAAAACACAAAGATTTCTACTGGAGGGCAGAGCCAAGATGATAGTTTAGGGACAGCCACCCAGCTCAACTCTCCCAGTGTTCCCCTTCACACAACTTTACAGCAATGCCTCAAATCAAATTTTGGGGTAGCAGAATTAATAAAAAGTTGGGGTAAGGTGTTTTTCCAGCCTAAGAAAACTTAAGAGGTGAATAGGAGAAGTCTCTAACACCATCTGGAAGTCTGGTGGAGGGCTGTCTGGAGCTCAGAACCCCAGTGATAGCAACAGTGGTAGCAGCAGCAGCTTTGGGAGCTCTCTCTACGTAGAGATGGTAAGGGGGTCAGACAATTGGTCAGAAAGAGATTACAAGGGACCTTTTGCTGGCACTGGGTATAACTGGTGCTTATTGGCAATTCTATTATTGCTCACATGCAGTTCTAAGCCACAGTTCCAGGGTAGAGAGGAGAGCTGGGAGTTGGTCACAAGGAGCAGGAGACATGGTCACAATACCAAAACAAAAAGAGCACTAGCAGTAACAGTTACAGGGAACCAGAGGCCCTGCCTTGGTAAAGACCAGAGAGTAGACCAGAAGAGCAGTGACCACACCCAGGAGCACATCACTTTGGAAACACCAAAAACTTGCAAACTCCCAGAACTAGCTCTGAAAACAGCAGTAGCAAAAAGCCTGAAACTTAGGATAATGTCTCCTTCCCCCAGGTGAGTGGAGTTCAACTTTAACATAAAGTTCAAAGTCAAGAAGTAGGCTGAAAAAATGAGCAAGCAACAATAACAAATTGACCATGAAAAGCTGCTCTGGTGACAGGGAAGACCAAGATATAGACTCAGAAGAAGGCAATGTGGAAACAACTACCAAAAAAGCCTCAAAGAAAAATACTAATTGGATCCAAGCCAAAAAAATTCCTGGAAGGGTTAAAGAAATAGATAATAGTGGCAGATGAAAAACTGGGAAAATAAATGAGAGTGATGCAAGAAAATTATGAAAAGAGAATTAAAAGTTTGATAAAAGAAGCACAAAAATTCTCTGAAGAAGAAAATTCCTTAAAAAGCATAATTGACCAAATGGAAAAAGAGGTACAAAATCTCACTGAAGAAAATAATTCCTTAAAAATTAGAATTAGGCAAGTAGAAGTTAATGACTTCATGAGACATGAAGAAACAATAAACCAAAGTGAAAATGGAAAAAAAGAGAAAATGTGAAATATCTCATTGGAAAAAAATGACTTGGAGAATAGATTGAGGAGAGATAATTTAATATTTATTATTAAATAATAATGAAAACCATGTCTGAAAACCATGATCAAAGAAAGAGCCTAGACATCATATTTCAAGAAATGATCAAGGAAAACTTCCCCTATATCTTATATCTAGAGGGTAAAATATAAATTAAAAGAATCCATTAGTCACCTCTTGAAAACGATCCTCAAATGAAAACTCTCAGTAATATTATAGCCAAATTCCAGAGTTTCTAGGTCAAAGAGAAAAAAACTTCAGGAGCTAGAAAGAAACAATTCAAATATTGTGGAGCCACAGTCAGGATAACATAAGATTTAGAGTTTCCACATTACAGGAGTAGAGGTTTTGGAATATGATATTCTGGATGCAAAGGAGTTAGGATTACAACCAAGAATCACCTACCCAGCAAAACTGAGTGTAATCCTTCAGGGGAAAATGGATATTTAATGAAATAGAGGACTTTCAAGCATTCTTGATGAAAAGACAAGAGCTTAATAGGAAATTTAACATTGGGAGTGGAGTCAAGATGGCAGAGTAGAAACAAGACTTCCATGGGGTTCCTGCTCCCACCTCCTCCAATTCATGTAAAAAATTACTCTAAACAAACTTTGGAGCTGTAGAACCCACAAAAAGACACAGAGAAGCTAACCTCCTGCTGAAGACAGTCCGGCAGGCTGGCAGGAAGGGGCCAGTGTAGCCACTCTGGGAGCATAGCTCAGCCCTGCGCAAGCCTGAGGTTTTAGCCTTAGGGCAGCCATAACCAGCTGCTGGTTTGAGGGACTTAAGATCACCAGCAGATGTGGCAGTTAACAGAATTATCAACCCATAGATGCTAAGGACAAAGTGAGAGGTCAGTGCAGTGTGGAATTTGGGATCCAGTAGGAGGCAATCCGGACTTTGCCCTGGAGTGAGAAGCAGCTGAGGTGTGGCGGACATGTAGCCACTGCCATGTGGCTGCTTCAGAGCTCCTTGCTTGCGGATTGTAGGGGGACCAAGCACCCAGTCTGAGGGGTAATTACTCTTGCTTTAACCTGCTTGGATCTAGATCACAGTCTAGGGTGGAGATCCCGGGGTGTGTGACCAGTGTGCCAGAGCCAGTGGAAACTTCTGAGAGGGCACCCAACTAATAGCTCTAGCAGCTGCAAAAACTCCAGTGATTTGGGGCAAAGGTCTCCTCTCTGGAAGCAGAATTCTACTGTGGCAAAAAAGCTCAAAAGTCAAGTAATTGAGTGACAAAATGAGCAAGCAGAGGTAGCACAGCAAGCATGGTAATGCGACCTTGGATTCCTATTTTTGGGAAAAAAGAAGGATCAAAGCATGGAACAGGAGGAAGACAATGAAGTCAGAACTCCTGCACCAGAAGCTTCCAAGAAAAGAATAAGCTGCTTACAGGCCATAGAGGAGCTTAAAAAGGATTTTGAAAAATCACATAAGAGAAGTGGAGGAAAAATTGGGAAGAGAAATGAAAATTATGCAAGAAAATTATAAAATGAGAGTCAACAACCTGACTGAAAAAAATAGACTAACTTTGGGCGGCTAGGTGGCGCAGTGAATAGAGCACTGGCCCTGGAGTCAGGAGGACCTGAGTTCAAATCCGGCCCCAGACACTTAACACAAAAACTAGCTGTGTGACCTTAGGCAAGTCACTTAACCACAACTACCCTCCAAAAAACAAACAAAAAATAGACTAACTCAAATGACAAAAGAGGCTCAAAAAGCCAATGAGGAGAAGAATGCCTTAAAAAGCCAAATTTGCCAGATGGGAAAAGAATCTCGAAAGCTCACTGAAGAGAATCATTCCTTCAGAATTAGATTAGAGCAAATGGCAGCTAGTGACTTTATGAGACATCAAGATACTATTAAACAGATCCAAACAAGTTAAAAAATAGAAGGCAATGTGAAGTATCTTATTGGAAAAACCACTGACCTGGAAAATAGATCCAGGAGAGATAATTTAAGAATTATTGGGCTACCTGAAAGCCATGATCAAAAAAAGAACCTAGAAATCATCCTCCATGAAGTTCTCAAAGACAACTGCCCTGATGTTTTAGGACCAGAGGGTAAAATAAGAGGTTGAATGAATCCACTGATCACCTCCTGGAAAAGATCCCAAAAAGAAAACTCCTAGGAATATTATAGCCAGTTTCTGGAGTTCCCAGATCAAAGAGAAAATATTACAAGCAGCCCGGAAGAAACAATTTGAAAACTGTAGAAACACAATCAGGATAACACAGGATCTGGCAGCTTCTACACTGAGGGATCGAAGGGCTTGGAATATGATATTCCAGAGGTCAAAGGAGCTGGGATTAAAATCAAGGATCACCTACCCAGCAAAAATGAGTATTATGTTTCAGGGGAAAATATCATCATTCAGTGGAATAGAGGACTTTCAAGCATTCTTGATGAAAAAACCAGAGTTTAATGAAAAAAAAAATTTGACATTCAGATACAAGAAGCAAGAGAAGCCTAAAAAAGTAAACAGGGAAAAGAAATCATAAGAAACCTATCAAATTTGAACTACTTACATTTGTACATGGAAAAAAATGAGAATTGTAACTTATGAAACTTTTCTCAGTATCAGAATAGTTGAAGGGAATAGAAATGTGTGTATATATATATATATGTATACATACATATATATGTCTATATAGGAGGGTATATGGGCATATGAACACATATATGAATATGTGTATATATTTCTACAGGTATACATAGACATAGGACACCAGATCAGTTGAATAGGAAGGGATGATACTTAAAAGGTGAAATGAAGAGGTGAGAGGGGAATATAATGAGAGGAGATGGGGAGGGATAGAATAGGGTAATTTATCTCATATAGAAGAGGCAAGGGAAAACTGTTACAATGGAGGGGAAGAACAGGAAGGCAAAAGGGAATGAGTCCACCTTATTCTCATTGAATTTGTCTTAGGGAGGGACTGACATACACACTAAACAGGGTATCTCACCCTACAGAAGAGTAGGGGGGAAGTAGATGAGAGGGGGGTGATGGAAGGGAGGGCAGGCTGGGGGGAGGGAAGTTGGAAGCACCCACCTTTGAAAAGTAGAGAATAGAACAAATGGGTGTGAGATAGGATGGAGGATATATAGTCAGTCTTTCACAATGTATCCACTATGGAAATGTTTTGCATAGCTGCACATGTACAACCTATATGAATTGCTTATCTTCCCAGTAAGGGTGCGTGACAAGGGATGTAGGGAAAGAATATGGAATTCAAAGGTTTTAAATCAAATGTTTAATATATTTATATATACATACATACACATATATATTATTTTATATGTAACTGGGAAATAAGATATACAGGCACTGGGGCATAGAGATCCACTGTGCCCTAATGGAAAGTCGGAGGGGGGATA
>NW_027185852.1:26118756-26126999 GCF_028583685.1 Petaurus breviceps papuanus
AGAGAGAGAGAGAGAGAGAGAGAGAGAGAGAGAGTTGCTTAGCTACAGTAAATTGTGTAATACAATTTTGTAGTGGACCCACTTTTTTTTGTCTGATTTTCTGCACCTTTGTTTGTAGTGTATGTGTAGGCAAAAAGGCAGTGAATGGTGGGAATGATCCAAGGCTGAGGCTTGGCTAGGTGTAATTGGTGATATGATAAAGGGGCTAGAAATTCAAGAGAGGTGGACAGTGCAGAGTTTAATTAGTTCACCAAATGATTAATATGGGGCCAAGAAGAGAGTGACTAGTGCACAGGAGATGGTCAGGGAGAGAATTGAGGGTCAAGGGATTGGAGGTCATGGTGCAAACAAAGAGTAGGGTTTTTTAAAGGAAGCCAATAGATTATGGTCAGATAGGATTATAAAATTCTTCAACGTGGAGGTGGTATATTTGTGAGTAATCCTAAGATCAAGGATATGACTGTCTTTACATGTGGCTGAGGTGGGGGGGGGAGGACTAGCTCATGGGAATAGGTTGAATAACTGAGAGTGTTTAAGGGAGAATCAGTATATGAAATCCCCTTGTATGAGGATAGGAGTTGGGGAAAGTTGTGAGCCATGGACTGAATTCATTGAGGAAGGAACAGGAGTGTCATAGGGATCTGTAAACAATAGCTACCTGGAATTTGGTTGTGTAGTAGATCTGAATAGTATGGACCTTAGAGGAAAAGAGGTTGCTGGGTGAAGGAGGAGGGGGGAGCACCTGGAGTGGCATTGAGGAGCAAGGAACAATCCAACTCCTCCAGCTCTAGCAGTGAGAGGAGGGGAATGAATGAAGGTTCAGCTGGGACTGGAAAGGGTGGCTCTGGAGGCTGTGTCGATGGAAGGGAGCCAGGGTTAAGTAATATTTAGTAGATGGAAGGAACAAAAGAGGAGATATTTAGGATGAAGGGAGTTTGTCATGTGTGGCACAGTGGGAGGGCTGGGTGGCCTGTGATTGGAACTTTGGGATGAAGAATCAGGTGGTAGAGGGTGTTGAGTCAGGTTTGGATGATGATCTGCGGGAGTTTAGAGTCACTAGGATGGGAAGGGTATGAGCAGGTGTGAGAGTTCATCACTGAGTGGAGGGCACCCTCTACCCTCAAGGATAAGAGAAGTAAATCCTGAAGTCAGAGGAAGGCTCCCCTCTGCATCCTAGGTGGGAGACTGAGCTGGCACAGAGGGAAGTGACTGCTTTGGGGCAGATGGAAGATGCCTAGCACGGTCCCTATGGGCCTTTCCCCAGGGGACACTCTGTGCCTGGTAGGAGTTGGAAAGGGCAAAGTGCTACCTCACCTGAGGAAGCTGGCACAGGGGAAGAAATCCACTTTACTGTGAGACATTTGTATCACTAATCGTAGAAGTTCAAATTCAAACAACCCTGAAGTTCTGCCTTATACACTCAGATTGGCAAAATGACCAAAAAGGAAAATAACCAATGCTACAGGGTTTGGGGATAAACAAGGGCTCCTGTGAAGAGGTGTGGCCATTGTGGACAGTGATTTGGAGGTGTTCCCCCCAAGCTCTACCAGGGCATGCCCTTTGACTAAGCAATGCTACTGCCAAGTCTGTTGTCACCTTCGTAGCATATCTTGAATTTGCCCCTTTCCTCTGACCCTGTCCCTACCTTGGTGCAGGCCCTCATCACCTCACACTTGGATTATTGCAATAGCTGCTGGGGGATCTGCCTGCCCTGAGTGTCTACCCACTCAAGGGCCAAAACGATTTTCTTAGAACACATTTCTGACTTCTCTGTTCAATAAAGTTCAATGTTACCTCTTGTTGCCTCCAGGATCAAATACAATGTGCTCTGTTTGGCATTTCAGAACTGCCCTTCAGAATCTGCCCCCTTCTACCTCTCCAGTCTTCTTACACCCCCCTCTCCTTATTTACCTTGTGATTCAGTGACACTGGCCCTTTGACTGTCCCTGGCACAAGATACTCTGCCTTTTAGTTAGGAATTTTCACAGCCATCCCTCAGCCTTGGGCTCCCCTGCCTGCTCATCACCTCCTGGCATCCCGGGCTTTCTTCATGTCCTAGCTCAAATCCTGCTTTCTTCAAGAAGCCTTTCCTAGCTCTCCTTCCTCACAGTGCTGTCCCTCTGTGGATCATCTCCCACTTAACCTGGCTCCTAAGTAGTTGCTTGCACGATGTCTCACCCTTCGCTAGAGCTCCTTGAGAGCAGGGACTGGTCGGAGCCTTTCTTTGTATCCTTGGTGCTTAACACAGTGCCTGGCCCATAGCAGACACTTGATAAATGCACGTTGACTTGACTTAAGAACAAATCGTGTTCTTTTCTCTTTATTTTTTCTGTAGTGGATGAAGTGGTTGCTTTTTGTAATTGACTGAGACTGTAGGGATGTACAGGCTTACCAGGTGGTGAAGTGGATGGAATGCTGGTCCTGGAGGTAGGAAGGCTCATCTTCCTGAGTTCACATCTGGCCTCAGACACTTACTAGCTGTGTGACCTTGGGCAAGTCGCTGAACCTTGTTTTCCTCAGTTTCCTCTGGAAAATGAGCTGGAAAAGGGAATGGCAAAGCAGTATCTTTACCAAGAAAACCCCAAATGGGGTCTCAGAGTTGGACATGACTGAAATAACAAGTTGGGATGTAATTTCATTTTCTGTGAACTCCCTGAAACCCTATCATGACCCTAGGGTCCTGGATTGAGAGCTGGATGGGGCCACAGAAGCCAGAGTCCAGACCTGTCGTTTTCTAGATAAGGAAAGTGATGTGTAGAGTCAGGGCTTGCCCTGGGCAGTTTGAATGGGAAGATAAGCAGGATGTGCCTTATCCTGTTCCGACCCCCCCATTGTAATGTCTCCAGTAGGTTCCTCTGTCTGAAAGCTTTTCAGTCCCTGTAGTCCCCTATTTGGTAGGGGAAGCTGAAATCTATTGAATAATATTGTTCTTAAATTTTTATGGATCCATGTTCTATCCAGGCAAGCATGGGCCTCAAGTCTCTGTCATGTTGCTATGTCTGGGACAGTTGATTTGTTGGACCCTTCAGGATATTTTGTGATTTGTATTTTTGTCTTTGGGTTTATAAAGCACAGTGAGTTTCTGGCGTATCATTCTCTCCACCTGCGTGGAGAGGTAACTGGTAGTTGCTGAATCGCTGCTTCCTGCTGCCGTACCCCACCTGTCATCCATCATTTCACTACCTAATCCACATTGATCAATAAGATCCAATTTTCCCAGGCTTACCTTTCTGTCATTTCTGCTACCTGAGACCCTACAATGCTCAGTCATCACAAAACCATCTAATCCTAGAAGCAGGTCTGCCTGACCTGGCTATTTGTTTGATGCTCTGGTTCACTTTGATGTTGGGTGAGCTCGTGTGGACGTCACCCATGGACTTCTGATTCCCCTCTTGGAGTTGAAACATTTCATAGGTTCTGTCTAGAAATAAGCCACTTTCAATTACATTCAACAGACCCACATATCTGTTGTCTGCCTTTGCTTTTGAGGTCTGCCTGTTTCAAAAGCATTTTGGTAAAAATTTTAACTGTTTATAGCGTCCTCTGTGAATGTCCAGCAATTTCCCTTTTTTATGATAAAGAAGTATTCATCTTTGTGGAGTTGCCTTGGGTGATTAGTCCTGTGTGTTATTAAAAAACCATATAGGTTTTTGCTTATTATTATTTTGGGAATACCTAGATTAAAAAAGGAGCCTTGACACAGTTTTAATGATTCTCCTTTTAACAACTCATAACCTTTCTCAATGATGAGAGCATTGTCCAAGATGGGAGAAGTCTTTATCCTGTGCATGAGAACAAAGCCATGGTTTCAGACTGGATACCAGTTGACCACTGTGTCTAGAAAACCACTGAATCATAGAATGCTAGTGATAGACATGCCAGAAGGTCTCATTGGTGACATTTCTTTTTACAGAAGAAGGGGCCTGGTTGTTGAAAACATTCTAGGGTTGATGGGACCAGTTTTCTAGTATGGGGTGACTCCTGCTTCCTGTCAGGCCAGAGGTGGTTCCATGCCCCTTTCTACCCATGAAGGGCTTTGTTGACCCATGAAAGCACATACTATTCTGGCCTTTGGGAAATTTACATAGATGATTTTTCATGATATACAGCAGCATTCTTGCTCCTAATTTAGACTTGGATTCCTGAACTAAATTTTCATTTTTGTGCTAAAAACAGAAACCTGAAAAACAACATCTGGCTGGTTGTCCTAGGCCTCCTTCTGCCAAGTTCTATATTCAAAGTGTTCCAACCCAGTGTTCCCCAACTGTGGTCCAATGAGGCTTCCTGGTGGCCCTCACTGTTCTCTCTCCCTTTGGGAGAACTAGAGACTTCTTGAGGTGGGCCCTTCATGACCTCCCCCAATCCACATGTCATCTGTTGAGGGAGACACATATACAGAGCACATATACCAGCCAGTGGTACCTTCATCATGAGGCAGGCACAACACTGGGCCTGTGTGAAGAAGGCACAAGTCAGAAGATGGGATGATTTCTGTAGGGAATAAAATGTTGGCCAGTGTGATTGATGGGGAGAAGGGGACTGGGGTGAAGTCAGGGTCAACTCTTCAGATGCTTGGGGACATCTCTCCTGTCTGCCGTGGGTCTTCTCTTTTCCAAGCTAATGATGCCTAATGGATTTAAGAACCCTCAATGGCAGAGCCTTAAGACCCTTTGCTGTGTCATTGCCCTTCATGGGGTGCTCCAGACAGAGTGGTCTGGGGCTTACAGTGGTGAGCTCAGAAATAATCTTACCTCCTTACTCTCAGAAGCTGCCTTTGCCTCCCTCTGGGCAGCCCAAGATCTCATTCACCTTTTTGGCTGCCTTATCACTTGACTGACTCTCATCACCTTGTGGTCTACCCTGGTTGCTAGAAGTTTCTCACAAACTGTTGACTGACCATCCTGATGAAGAGCGTGTGGAGATGGCCAAGAAGCCCACGGAGGCCTGGAGTCAGCAGGACCGTCCCAGTGTGGGATGTGTCAAGTCCAGTGGTCTCCAGCCCGGTCTCAATGCCCACCCCCTGGCCTGCTGTGGCAGAGGCTGGACTGGAGGCCTCTGAGGGTCCTGCCAGCTCAGCTTCTGTAACTTGGGGCTTGTCGCAGGCCTGGCCAAGTGTTAGATGAGCAATGACAAATGGAAGGTACCCAGAGGGAGGTCTCCAAGACTGTGAAGAATCTGGAGGGATGGCTAGAACTGGCAGCAGATATTTCACCTTCATGGGGACAGTGTTGTGATTTCAGAGTTCTTGGTTGGTTCTTATCGGGAAGGGGTGTCATCCCTGCTCTCCTAGGCCCAGGACAGTAACACTTGGGGTGAGGAAAGGGGAGGGAGGGAGATTTCTCCTTAAAAAGAGCTTCCTCACAGAGAGCACCACCATTGGAAGCGGTGAACTTCTCATCCCTATTTCAGACAGTGTCAGTGTTAGGAATGCTAGGGATTCCATTTGTGCTTAGTACAGGCTGGACCAGACGGCTGGGGGCTGCTTCATTCCCTCATAACCCTGGTGCATAATGCCTGGCACACAGTGGCCAATTAATAAATGCTTGGTGATTGATTTATTCATTGTGACTTCTGAGGTCATAGCTTTTGTGATTCTAGGAAGTTTTGCTTATATATATACATATATATATGGGATAAGTATGAAACAATAATAATAATAATACTTCACAGAAATATTCTAATGTATATGTGGCCTCGTTTCTTGAGTTCTTGCTAATGATGGACAGATCAAAGTCTATCCCTGCCTGCCTGTCTTCAGTCAAACAATCAAAAAGCATTTATTAAGCACCTACTATATGCCAAGTACTGTACTAAAGACAGTCCCTGCACTCAAGGAACTTACAGCTGAATAGGGAAACAACAGGCAAAGCAAGCTGTATAAGGACTAAGTAGGAAATCATTAATGAGAGACAGCACTTAACCTAAGTTAACTATTAACAGAGGATAAAGAGGGGTGGGGAAGGCTTCCTGTAGAAGGTGGGATTTTAGTTGGGACTTAAAGGGAGCCAGGAGGTCAGTGGTCAGAGCAGAAGAGGGAGAGTGTTTCAGGCCTGGACGACAGCCCTAAAGGATGCCCAGAGCCAAGAGATACAGGGTCTTCTTTCTGGAACAGCTAGGAGGCCGGTTACCAGATGGGAGAGTCCATACTGGGGAGTGGGGTATAAGAAGACTGGAAAGGGAGGAGTTGGCCAGGCAATGAAGGGCTTTCAAGGCCAAGCAGAGCATTTTGTGCTGGCTCCTGGAGACAATAGGGAGCCACTGGAGGTGATTGAGTAGGGGGGGGTGACCTGATCAGACCTTCATTTTAGGAGAATCACTGTAGTGGCTGATGGATGATGGACTGGAGTGGAGAGACTGGAGGCAGGCAGAGGCTGCCATGTTCTCCCTATGATTTGCTGCAGGGCTGCAGACTTTTTTCTTTGTTTTAATCCATGAAACAAAGGAAAAAACTCAACTTATTACTATTATGAACCTTGTTCAGCTTTTGTTTGTGTTGAATTCAGAAGTGTTCATTCACATCTTGGTGTTTGCAGGTAATGACATTGGGCCGGATGAAATCATCGCAGGGAATGTGAGCAAGTTTGCTGCTGTCCCTGGGGGCTATTACGGCCCCCCCAAGAAGGGCCACCTGATCTTTGATGCCTGCTTTGAGAGCGGTGAGTGCCTGGAGGCTGAGCCCTCCACTCTACCCCATTGCAAGAAGACCTTCCACTTAGCCTTCCCAAAGTGATGAACCATACTGAGCACTTTAGACAATCATCTTGATCCTTAGATAATTAATTGGAAAGAGATAATGGGGAAATATTAAAAATGGTGGCATAAATATGCTATGATTGCCCCCTCTCCTCCCCATTAGAATGCTAGCTTCTTGAGGTGAGGACCAATGCCATGAATGACAAAGCATCTATTAAGCCCTGACTGTGTGCCTATGCTAGGCACTGAGGATACAGACAGAGAAGGCAGATGGTCCTTGCTCTTAAGGAGCTCACTGTCTCATGGGGAGACAGCACATATGGGGAGTATCAGCTTCAAGTCAGATGGAAAGTCCTCTGGTCCTGGGGTGCAGCAATCTCTCCTTGACAGTCAGATCCTCTAACAGAATTGTATAGTTTCAGATTCTGAGCTGTCAGAGGTGCCAAGGACCAAGGTGGCGAATACTGTCTTGTCTGGGTCTCAGGAGCAGAGGTACTGTGGTCAGGCCACAGAGGCTGCTTCCTGGAAAGACGGCTGCTGTGGGCAGTGGGCCAGAGGCGGTGCTGAAGGACTTGGGCAGTGTGGTCACGCTCAGAGAGAGAGCTGCTAAACTCTGCATGAGATTCCAGGGCTGTACCACACAGTAACATTATCTGTGTTCTACTGTATTTTTATTTATTTTGTTAAAAATGTCCCACTTACTTTTGGGAAAGGCACATTATTCATCACCTCAACTCTGGGGGGTTTACAAGCAGGATTTAGCTGCTTGTTAGTGGCAGTTGATGTTAGTGGAGAAGGCTTTTCCTTTCCATGACAGCTGTGGGGTCCAGGCTGGAAGCAGGCTTCATGGTCTGGAGGGATCTTCTCTTCTGAAAGCTTTTGGGTTCATTCTGAGCTTACCTCCCTCAGTGTCTGAGGGGAGACGCAAGCTGCCTCCTGCCAGCCTTTCAGGCATCTGGCTGCTTCAGTTCAGCTGGCTTACCTGCCTGATAGGAGGCAGTCATTCACCTGTCTTTGTTTCCCCACGTGCACATAGTAGGTGCCTAGTCAATGTTTGTTGCATTCAGTAGTTCTCAAAGACAGTACTGAATCATGTATTGCCTGTACTTTTAGAAGTCCTAGTAGAGGAGATGGAGAAGGCACCTTCAGAAGGGCTGGGGGAGAACCCAAAGATGAATTCTTGTGGAGATACTAAGTTGAGGGGGGAACGTTATAAAGAGGGGGGATCAGTGGCATCAGATGCTACTGAGAAGTCACCAAGAGCAGGGAAAAAACAAGACCCCTGGACTGGACCATGGTGTGTGTCTTTGTTCAGTCTTTTGCAGCAGTTTCTTGGCTCTACGATGACAGAATCTGGCCCCATTCTTCTTTGACCACTCATGGTATTTGGTTGTGTAATATTATTTGTCCTGTGTTATAGTTGTTTGTGTTGACATCTTGTGTAACTGACTCCACAGTGCATTCGTCACATCCATCCGTCCATCCATCCGTCCATCTGTCCATCCATCCATCCATCCATCCATCCATCCATCCATCCATCCATCCATCCA
>NW_027185852.1:26127009-26168353 GCF_028583685.1 Petaurus breviceps papuanus
CCATCCATCCATCCATCCATCCATCCATCCATCCATCCATCCATCCAATGATCCATCCAACGTTGTGCTGGATATTGGAAATACAAAGACAAAAATGAGATAGTTCCTACCCTCAAAGAGCTAAATGATTGAGTCTGGATTTGAACTCAGGTCTTCCTGACTCCAGGTCAAGAACTCTGTTTACTCTGAACTTTCTTCTCCATCTTGATCAGACCCTCATCCAGTCTTACAAGGAATCTAATTTAGGTGATTTCGCTGCCTCCCCCGCCCCCCCCCCCCCCCCCCCCCCCCCCCCCCGCCCCGCCCCAGGCCAGGGACTGCCTTGTTGGTTTGTTTTATCTGTATCCCTAGTGCTTGACCTAGAACCTGGAGTCAGCCCTTTGTACATGGCCCCTGAAGGTGCAGCAATGAGAAGGGGCATTGTTCCGGATTTCTAGATCCTTACTCTCATGGAGGGGGTGGCCTACACCCCCTCTGCCGATTTGACTCACAAACAGGCACATTTCTTAGTGCTTTAGGTCTTGCAGAGAAAGGTGGATGTGCCAGGGTGATCATCCTCATTTCACTAGTGCAGATACTGAGGTCCAGAGGCACTGAGCTCCTGGCCCCATGTAACACGGCTTGCAAGCCTTAGTTGGGACCCTGGCCCAGTCCTTTTTGTGCTCCCCTCTCCCTCACCCCAGTGCTTTACGCATGAGTGAGAAGCAGACAGAAAGGAGCAGGCAATAGGGCTTGCTGATATCCTCCAGGAAGGAGTTACCGAAGATGGAGAAAAATGATTTCAGGGTTTTGCAGGGAAAATCTTTAAAGTGGAAACATAAAACCCGTTAGATCAATTTATGATCCATGCAGCTAGGCCACATTATTGGGATTCTGGTTAAAAGGGTATGGCAGGTGCACAGGAATGCTGCCTCAGGCTGAGTGGTGGGAGCTTAGCTGGGGGCCTCTGTTCAGTCCACTCCCAGCCCCCAGCAATGGACTTGGTGTATCCCTAGGTCATGAGGAAGCAGCAGAAGGGAGGCCCAAATCAATTGGTCAAGCTCAGAAACTCATTGTTTCATGTGAAATGAATGCATTGAGAAAAGAGCCTGGGAAATGAAGACATGGGTTGGGGGTTTGCTTCCAATTTCAAAACGATGAAATTGCATTTTTCAACCTTTTTACCAACAAAAACTATTAATCCTTTTGAATGGAAAATATGCAATAGTGACTGATGTTTTCTTGGTGATGGAGGCCATTCAGATTGCCTTTTCATGGAGAGGGAGCATGCTGAGTTTGAGTCTTGATTTAACACAGAAAAGGTTGCAGAGAGGAGAAGCCTCCCCCCAACAATGCTGCTCTCCTTCTGTATCAGCTCTGTGATGGAGGGAAAGATGTTGTGTGGGCATTGTTAGCCCCATTTTAAAGAGGAGGGTTCTGAGGCTTGGTGTTCAGAAAGTAGTGAGGGTAGTAGCTGGAACAAGCCTGGGGAATGACTCAGTAGCCAAGCCTGACTTGACTGGGAAGTCCATGTACCTGCTCCCGACTGGAAATTTTGGGTCCATTTATGTGGGAACCATGGTTAGGGTCAACGGGAGTCATGCCCTTAGGTGGAGAGGTATTCTTACTCTCGAAACAATGAAATCAGTAGTGAGTTCCTAGGGCTTTAAGCAGAGACGGAGAGATTTCTGCTGAGGAAGGCATGCCTGGAAGTGATGAAACCCCCTGGAGGAAGACGCTAGCCATTACCAAACTATGTTACCTTGTATTAATTCACCCATTTCCCACCCCCAGACATGTGTGAAGGCCCCCCTGTACTCCCCCTGTCTCCTGAGGTCTCAGTTCCTCCACTTAGCATATAGTCTTTGTGAACCTCTGTGGCCAGAATGATCCTCAGTGCCCCATGATGGCCCTTCCCCAGATAAGCCTGTCCATGTGCAGTGACGCTGCCACACAAAGCTTCTTCGTTGGGTCTACCCTGCCAGAGCTTGTATGCCTCCCCCCCAGGGAGCCTTTGGGAACTCGGATTCCCTTCCATGCCACAAAGAGGCAGCTAAGGAGCTCTCACTGGACTAAAAGAAGGAGGAGAGAAAGGAAGGGCCGAGAGCTGAGGTCAAGTCAGCTTGTGAGAGATCCCAGGTCAAGCCTTGACCTTCCTGGGCATGAGTTCCTCTGGTATTATTACTCTAGGGAATCAGAGCCAGTCAGCTGGCATTTATTGGACACATACTGTGTGCCAGGCTATCAGGAGCAGCCCATAAGCACAGGTGTCTTTGATGTTAGAAGGAAGAGGGAACCACCAGAGCTGCCTCAGCTGTGGAGTGATTGGTGTGACCCAGGCCAGCGGAGCAGCATTTGGCAGCCGAGTGGATGATGGGTTAGGGAGGACAGACCCCCGGAGAGGCCATGGCAGCAATTCAGGGCTGAGCCTGGGCCAGGGCAGGAGTTCTGCTTTAGACACAGAATTGGAGATGTCTATGGGCTGTTCACTTGGAAATCTATACTGGGCAGTTGGTGATGTGAGACTGTATCTCAGGATGGGAACTGAGGCTGGATGGAGAGCCCAGAGAATTGGTGATGTTTGATCTTTTGGCTCGCAGCAGAGATGGCATGCTCATCCACAAGTCTGCAAGGGAGAGATAGCTCACTGGATGTTAGTCAGAGTCCAGAAAGGTC
Organism: Petaurus breviceps papuanus; assembly: GCF_028583685.1. Classification (NCBI taxonomy): domain Eukaryota; kingdom Metazoa; phylum Chordata; class Mammalia; order Diprotodontia; family Petauridae; genus Petaurus; species Petaurus breviceps. Next base: position 26,129,665 of record NW_027185852.1, read on the forward strand.
GAGATGCAATTCCACTTGTATAAATGGGGCCTTTCACTGGAGTACAAAGAATCCATTTCTCATGTGGAAGGTGGAAGAGAAGGGTGGCTCAGAAGTGGTTTGTCTAAAAAGGTCGGGGGGCTTTAATTGGCTGCAGCTCCACATGAGAGAGTAGCCAGAAAAAGCTAACCTCGTCTCGAGCTGCATCAGGAGAGGTGGTTTCCAGGAATAAGGAGGAGCCGGCCTTCCTTGCTCTGTTCTTGTTAGGCCTCATTTGGGCCATTGTGGTCATTTCTGGTGCCCAGGCAAATAAGAAGAGCAGAGGCCGTGGGCTGGTCCTACACGCCAGGGAGAGCTGGTCCACAGCCGGCTGCCGGCCTGCTTCATGGCCAAGAAGCTGCAGAGAGCAAGACGGACCCAGACCTGGAGGACCTGGAATAAGAACACGGCAGGTCTCACCAGCAAGCAGTTAGCACAATTGTCACTAATCCAACAGAGCCATTTCCACATTGAGGTTGCTTCCATTGTTCTGCTCACCACCCCTTCCCAGACCAGAGCGCCCTTTCCTGACACCAGTCCCTGGCCTGTATCACCAATCCTCCCTTCCTGCCTTCTTTCCTTCTTTCCCCCCCCCAGCATCTGACTTTTTGTTATTGAATCCTTTCAGTCGTGGCTGACTCTCCATGACTCCACTTGGGATTTTCTTGGCAGAGACACTGGAGCTGTTTGCTATGTCCTTCTCCAGCTCATTTTACAGATGAAGAGACCGAGGCAAACAGGGTGAAGTGACTCACCCAGGGTCACACAGCTAGTGAGTGAGGACACATTTGAACTCAGGAAGATGAGTTCAGGCCCAGTGCTGTATACACTGTGCCACGTAGCTGCCCTATCTTAGTAGATTAGGCCCAAACAATTCATCACAAAAACATACAAATAACCTGGGGCCATCTGTGTGTGTGTATGTGAGTGTGTGTCTATGTGCATGTTTGTGTGTATGTGTGCGTATATGTGTGTGTAATGGCAAACAGCCCAGCACCTCTGAGTAGGCTTAGAGGGCACCACAGATGTTGAAATGAAGCTCAGGAATTGTTAGTCTCACTTGCTACTGAGGGAAGTTCCAGCTTCTCTGCCTGACATTTAGACCCTTGCTGATCAGGCACTCCCCTCTCCTTACAGCCTCATCCAGTAGTAACTCTCTCCCTGCATTGTAAATGCCATCAGAGCTGTGCCACTGCCCACCCTGGGGCCTGTGTGCAGGGCATGTGTGCTCCTCCCTCTCCTGCCTGCCTGTGCCCTCCCCATCTTGGCTCCTCCAGAGACTGCCTGACATCCTGCCTTCTCTGGGAAGCTCTGCCTGTTCCCTGCTCACAGTGGCCTTTCCCCTCAGCTCTTGCACTGGGAGCCTGGTAATGTGCTGGACTTGTAGGCAATATCGTGTGGCGTCATGCTGTGTGACTGTGATTTAGTGCTCTGCACGCAGGAGGCTCTCCCTGGATACTTAGGAAGGAAAGATGTTGATCCTGAGTCATCAGGAGAGGGCACAGCAGCTCCCTTGATGTGAGAAGGCTGGTCAGGGGACGATCCAGGGCAGGAAAATCTCGGCCCCAAAGTGATTCGACGCTCAGAGGCCCAGACTTCAGTCATTTAGAAACTCCGCTTGGGTAGAATAGCACATTCCTGACAGTGGGCAGAGAAGGAGAACGGGGAGGGGGAGAAGAGGAGGGTGGCAGAGAATGTTGGAAAGAAATTCCTGAGAGAAAATCTAAGATAGGAGCCAGGCCTAAAGATCCTGGCCTCTGGGGAGACACGGATGCCTAGCTTTTGCCCAGAGTGTTCTTGTCCCCCTGCTTCATGTCTGAATTCGTCAAGGCGGACCTTGATCTGATTTGAAGGGGGGGTCATGCCTGAGGCAGGGGGGTCCAGGGAAAGGAGCATTGCACTGGGACATCCCAGTTATGCCCCTCACCATTCTGGTCATCTAAGACTAGTCAATTTGTTTTCCTGGGACTTGGTTTTCTCTTCTGTAAAATGAAGGGCTTGACCTCAATGCCACACAAGGTCCAAATGAGCCTCATCTTTGGCTGACCCTGACCAGGACCCCTCCTCTGCCTCAGCTCCCCAGAGCTTTGCACAGACTATGCCTGGTGCAGTGAGCAGGCAGTGCCATTCTCCGTCACTCAGAGATTGGTCACAAGGAGTTTCCTTGGGAAATTCCCCCTAAATATGACAGAACATACTGGTTTCAGACAAATGTGTTGGGTGGGACATTGCATAGGGCAGATCCAATTTCCACACCATGAAACAAATGCTCAACCCCATATGCACTAATGAATGTCTTCTCAATATGTGGCTTTTTTCCTTCCATATAGATAAAATATGAAGGGCAGAGTGTTTTTGGTGTGGATTGATTTTTTTGTAACTATTTTCAAGAAGATGGCAGTATGTACATTCTAGTCAGCAGTCTGAGTTCAGTAAACAGTCATTAAACATGTCTGGGTTCTAAATTGTGCTGAATGGTGGGCATATGAAAATAGAGACAGCTACCCTCCAGGAGCTTACAATCTAAGGAGAAAGGGATCTTCCCAGTGTGCAAGCCAGAATAGAGCAGGAAGATGTCAGGGAGAGTCCCTGCCCAGAGCTGTGCTGAGTCTGATGGGGAGAGTTCATTGTAAGCAGGGGAGATCAGGGGTGGCTGAAGCCAGCTAGAAGAAGCTGCTGAGCTGGGCCTGAAGGAAGGAATGGAAAAGAAATGGGCATGGGGGCTTCCTTCTTAAGAGGATTTCACAGGGAGCCAGTGACCAGCTATGCCAGAAGCCTCCAGTTGGAGCCAAGAGGATGGGAGAGCCAGGAGTCGAGCACTCCTCCCCACTCAACTTCTCCATACAGAGCTATAAGAACACACCACACTAAAACCTGATCAGTCACTTCAAGAAAAAATGAACATTCAGTCATTTTTACATCCCAGGTCATCATAGGGAGTTGGACATAGAGCTCTGTAGATGCTAGGAACAAGATCTGCTGAGGAACAGCCTCTCTGGTTAATCTAGCATAGGGAGAGGTTGTGAGACCCTAGATCTAGCAGGAGGTGAGGGGGGTCCTGCCCTTGTGACCTCCACCCCAGTGACACCACTGGACAGCTTTATTGGTTCAGAACAGCAGAGTTGTAGCTCCCACCTGGTGTGGGTTATTTCCCTGCAGCTGGACATTCTCCTGGGCTAGACATTGGAAGGAAGACCCTGCTTTGTACCTGAGGATTGTGTTAGTCCACTGCTGGCACTGCTGGCTTCGAGACTTCTTTCTTTCTCCATGTATTACTGAGGGCCTCCCTCTCTGGTAATATTTCTAATGTGTGCAGGTGCCTTTTTCACTCTGCCCTGGATCTGTGACTCCAGACTATGGAGTGGGCTGCAAAGTTGCTTCGTGGCACCTGTCCCTATCACAGTGCCCATATGTGGGTCTGGGGGTGCCCCAAAGGACTTCTCCTCTTGCTCTGGTACACAGCCTTTGCTGGGATGTCTCCAGCCTATCCAGATGTTTGTCTGCACCAAGTTACTACCTGACAACTTTCCAGTTTTCCCAGTAGCTTTGATTGAATTATGCATTCTTGCCTAATATCTGAAATCTTTTATCAAACACAAAGTTATGATGCTTATTTGCTTCCGTATATTGTGTGCCTGATCAGTTCCACTGATCAACCTCTCTGTTTCTTACTCAGTAACAATTACATCTTTGTAGTATATACAGAGATCTGGTGCTGATAGACCCCTTCCTTATCATTTTTTAAATAATTATTTGAATAATCAAGGCATCCCTTGATATTCCTGAATCTTTTGTACTTCCAGATGAATTTTATTATTTTTTCTTGCTATATAACTTTGATAGTTCTGTATGGAACTGAATAAGTAACTTAATTTAAGTAGTATTGTATTTTTATTATATTGGTTCAGCCTACTCATGAGCAATTAATATTTTTTTATTTAGATGAGTATTTGAGTGAAGAATGTTTTGCTATTGTGTTTGTATCGTTCTTCTGTGTTTTGGCAGGTAGACTCCCAAGTAGTTTATACTGTCTAGTTATTTTAAATGGAATTTTTCTTTCTATCTCTTCAAGCTAGGTTTTGTTGGTAATTTATAGAAATCCTGATGATTTTTGCGGGTTTATTTTATATTCTGCAAATTTGTTGAAGTTGTTAATTTTTAAAAATTACTTTTTTTATTTTACTCTCTAAAGTTCTCTATTGTATCATCTGCAAAAATTAATGTTTTGTTACTTCATTCCCTATATTTATTATTTTCATTTCTTTTTCTTTTCTTACTTCTATAGCTAGCATTTGTAGTACAATATTGTAGAAATGGTGATAATGGAAATCCTTAATTCACCCCTGATCTTGTTGGAAAGGCTTCTAGCTTATTCCTATTCAGATAATTCTGGCTCTTGGTTTTCAATAGATTTCTTTCTCTCTACAGAAATCTTTAGTATTTCAACAGATACTGCTCATTTTAAGGGAAGTTACATTTATTACTGTGCTTTCTAGTATTTTTTAACTTGAACGGGTGTTTTATTTTATCAAAAGCTTTTCTTGCATTGAAATAATCTTATGTTTTTTGTTGTTTTTGTTATTGATCTGGTCAGCTACACTTATAGTCTTTCTAATATTGAACCAGCCCTGCATTCCTGTTATAAATGTAGACTGGTGATGGTGTATAATCTTTCTGATATATTGCTGTAGTCTCTTAGTTAATATTTAATTTAAAATTTGCATCAATATTCATTAAGGATCTTGGTTTTCTTTCTTAGTTTTGACTCTCCCTAGTAGAAGTATCAAGACCATATTTGTGTCACAGAAGGAATTGGGTAGGACCATTTCTTTTCTTTTCTTTTTCCAAAGAGTTTATGTAGTATTGGAAAAATAATTTTTTTAATGTTTTATATAAATTGCTTGTAAATCCATCTGCTAGTAGGAATTTTTTCTTTGGAAGTTCATTTATGGCTTGTTCATGCCCCCTCCCCCATCATTGTATGTGTTTATAAAGCAAAGCACAAGCAACTTCTAGGTTCAGATTTTAAGCATAGCAAACTCCATTTATTCAGTGGCAGATTAAGACAAAAAATTCACAGAAAATCAAAATAAAAATACAGGGTTACTCTAGCATTTAGTAAGTTCTCAATTACTCCACCCCTGGGAAGTACATTCCTTTAGTCAATCATAGTGGAATCTCTGTATTCAACTGGAGATTAGTTTCCAATCATAAACAAAGTCCATTCATTTGGTCAGTTACAAAATATAAAAGTCAAAAGTTTTTCACCCCTGGATCACAACTGAATTACAATACCATCCATCACCACCCAGCACCCTCTCAAAGGGTGAGTAGAGAGCACAAAGGCCATCTACCCCTAAGCCACAACAAGGTTACTGTCATACCAACAAGGGTATCATCACAGCATTCAATACCCAAGGAGAGGTCTTTTCTTCATCTTGAGCTGAGGCAAGTTCTCAGCAATCTCTGTTCCTGGGGAGACAAAGCTTAACAAAGCCACAATATATACTGCCAGTGTCCTCATCAATTCACTCTCTGCCTGTAGAACAGTCTCAGGACCCCTGAAAACAATCAGCAAGACCCTCTTTCAGGATTTCTGTAAACATACTACAAGAAAATCCTCCTTCAGGGCTTTTGAACCAATAGCAGGGTTGTGGGACCTCTGCAACAACAGTACTGTCCTTTACCAGCAGACAAATCTGGCAAAGTAACATCAAAACAGACAGAAAAAATACCAGCACCACTGTCATGTCTCCTCAGTTCTCAGCAGCTCTGGGTTGCAGTCTCAAAATTCCTGGACAGCTCCAACTGGCCCCCAGCAATCCTCTCTCTCTCTCTGCCTCCATGATGCTGCTCCCAAAAGTTCTTCTGGCCTCTCTCTCCTTGGGCTTCTCCATCTATGGCACCAGCTCCGCCCAATTCAGCCCCCTCTCTTCATGTCAACAAGTCCATCCTACTAGTGGGATTCACAAGCTCTGGGTTTTAACACAACCCCAAAACCAAGCCAATACAAGGGGATCTTTAAATCCCATTATCATTACACTGTCTAGCTGGCATACAGCGTTCTATTCCCTGTTCTGTTAATCTAGGCAATTTGTATTTTTGTGAATGTTTCTCCACTTCATTTAGATTTTCAATTTTATTGGCATATAATTGGGTGTAATAGCTCCAAATTATTGTTTTTATATCTTCTTCACTAGTTGTTAATTAGCTTTTTTCATTTTTGATACTACTAATTTGGTTTTCTTTTTTTTTTTAGATCAAACTGGCTAATGGCTTATCTATTTTTCATTTTTTCAGAACAGCCTTTCCTACTTTTACTTACTAATTCAATTTTTTCTTTCAATTTTTAAAATCTCTTCTTTGATTTTCAGTATTTCTCTTTTGTTGTTCATTTGGGGTTTTTGATTTGTTGGGGTTTTTATTGCATGCCCAATTCCTTATCTGCTCTTTCTCTCTCTTATGATGAAGCAGTTTAGAGATATAAACTTTCCTCTAAGTACTACTTTCACTGTATCCCACAAATTTTGCTATGTTGTCTCATTGTTTTCACTATATTCAATGAAATTATTGATCATTTCTATAATTCTTTGATCCACCCATTTTTCAGATTTGGTTTCCGATTAATTTTTAATCTTTGCTTCAAAAGCTCTTTACTGAATGTCATTTTTTATTCCATAATGATCATTAAAAATGCATTGAATATTTCTGCTTGTCTGCATTTTTGAGATTTTTATGCTCTAATACATGGTGAATTTTTGTGAAGTTGTCATGTACAGTTGAAAAATAGGTATACTCTTTTCTACCCCTATTCAATATCTATCATATCTATTTTTCTAAAATTCTATGCATATCCTAACTTCTTTCTTTATTTTTTGGTTTGATTTATGTAGGTCTGAGAGGGGTAAATTGAGGTCCCCTTCTAGTATAGTTTTACTGTTTAATTCTTTCTGTAATTCATTTAGCTTTTCTTCTAAATATGTAGATACTTCCATTCAGTGCATATGTTTAATATTGATATTAGTTCATTGTCTTTGATACCGTTTAGAAAAATGTAATTTCCCTGTTTTTCTATTTTAATTAGGTCTATTTCCAATGTCTAACATCATATACCAAAATCAAGTCTAAATGGGTACACAATCTAGGTATAAAAGCTGATACTATAAGCAGTCTGGAAGAACAAGGAATAGTTTGCCTGTCAGTTTTATGGGGAAGGGAAGAATTTATGACCAAACAAGAGTTAGAGAGCATTGTAAAATGCAAAATGGATAATTTTGATTACATTAAATTGAAAAGTTTCTGTACAAATAAAGTCATTGTAACCAAGATTAAGAGGGAAGTGGAAAATTGGGAAAGATATTTTTATAACCAGTATCTCTGAGAAAGACCTCATTTCTAAAATATAGAGAGAATTGAGTCAAATCTATAGGAATACAAGTCATTCCCCAATTGATAAATGGTCAAAGGATATGAACAGGCAGTTTTCAGAGGACAAAATTAAAGATATCTATAAGCATATGAAAAAATGCTATAAATCACTATTGATTAGAGAAATGCAAATCAAAACATCTCTGAGGTACCACATCTGACTGGCCAGATTGGCTAAGATAACAGAACAGGAAAATGATAAGTACTGGAGAGGATGTGGAAAAATTGGAACACTAATGCATTGTTGGTGGAGTTGTGAACTGATCTAACCCTTCTGGAGAGCAATCTGGAACTATGCCCAAAGGGCTATAAATAAGTGCATACCCTTTGACCTAGCAATACCACTTCCAAGGTTGTATCCCAAAGAGATCATAGAAGTGGGAAGAGGACCTGTATGTACAAAAATATTTATAGCAGCTCTTTTTGTGGTGGCAAAGAATTGGGAATCAAGGCAATGCCCATCAATTGGGGAATGGCTGAACAAGTTGTGGTATATGAATGTAATGAAATACTATTGTGCTATAGGAAATGAGGCGCAAACAGACTTCATAATAACCTGGAGAGACCTATATAAACTGATGTTGAATGAAAAGAGCAGAACCAGGAGAACTTCGTACACAATCACAGACACAACTTATGTGTGACAACTGACTTTGTTTGATAGACTGGGCTCCTCTTAGCAAGGCAAGGTTAGAAGACAACTCCAAAAGACTCGTGATGGAGAGAGATATCCACACGCAGAGAAAGAGCTACAGAGTCTGAATGCAGATTGAAGCAAACTACCTCCTCTCTTTCTTTTTCTTGTTTTGTCTTGTTTCCTCTTTCCCATTGTTCATTCCTTCAGTTATAATCCTTTACAACCTGACTAATGTTTAATGTGAAGGTATTTGTAGATCCTATATTTCATTTCATGCCACCATTGGCAGGCGGAGGCGAGGGACGGGGAGAAAAATTGAACCTCAAGGGATTGGGGAACTGAATGCTGTAAACTAAAAGTAAATAAATAAATTAATTTAAAAAAATAATTAGGTCTATTTTGGGGACAGCTCGATGGTGCAGTGAATAGAGCACCGACCTTGGAGTCAGCAGGGACCTGAGTTCAAGTATGGCCTCAGACACTCAATACTTCCTAGCTGTGTCACCTTGGATGAGTCACAACCCCAATTGCTCTGCCTTCCCCACTCCAAAAAGGCAAAAAAAAGGTCTATTTTTGCCTTTGTTTTATTTAATATCATGATTGCTACCATTGTCTTTTTTTACTTTAGGTGAAGTATAACATTGTTTCTGAATCTAATGAAGATTCTTTTTTTTTTTTTTTAACACTGTGGAGATCTTTCTTTTTCGAGTGTGTGTCTTGTGGATAACAAATTGTTATATTCTAATTTCTAATTTATTCTGTTATTCTCTTCTGTTTTATGGGTGAGTTTATTCTATTCCCATTCACAATTATGCTTGCTGTATTTTTCCTGACATGTTGATCTCTTAAACTTGTTTCTCCCCCCCAGCCTAATAGTCTTTTTTGCTTCTAACTAATGCCTACCTTAACCTTCTTTCCCTCTCATGCCCCTTCCCCTTTCCTTTAGCCTCTTTTTCTCCTTTTTCCTTTTTGAGTAAGATGTATTTCTCTGATTATTAGTTTCATCCTGTTTTTTTTAATAGGCTAAATGCCTTTTTTTATTTAGTAAGTTCATCTTTTTTTTTTTTTGCTTTTTGGAGGGGCAATTGGGGTTAAGTGACTTGCCCAAAGTCACACAGCTAGTTTTTGTGTTAAGTGTCTGAGGCCGGATTTGAACTCAGATCCTCCTGACTCCAGGGCCAGTGCTATATTCACTGTGCCACCTAGCCGCCCCAAGTAAGATGTATTTCTGTGCTCATGTCTTTTGTGGGTATGATTGTGTGTTCATACCTCCGTTAATCAGTTCAGATGAAAGCAAGGTATCAGTATATTACACTCCCCTTCCACTACTTGAAACAACTCCATATTTATATCAAATTATTTTTGCTTTTCTTCTCACTTCTAGTTTATTGTTTCCCTTCCCTGCCCTTTCCATTATTCTTTTGAGATCATCAAGTAGTAACAGAATCATTTCCAGACCCTCTGTCTAATTAGACTCCCTCTATGATCCCTTAATCCACTGGAGAAGGAAATGGCAAACCCCTCCAGTATCTCTGCCAAGAACACCCCATGCACACTAATGGTGTGCTGTGGTCCATGGAGGCCACAAAGAGTTGTTCATGACTGAACCATTGAACCACATGGCCACTGACGATAGAGCTTTGAGAACCTATGTGTATCATCTCCCCTGTAAGAATATAAACAGTCTAACCTTGCTTAGTCCCTTGTGATTGCTCACGTATGTTTTCCTTTTTCATGTGTTCTTGACTTCTGCGTTTGCCCAGGCATCCCACATTTTATCGCACTTCACAGATATTGTGTTTTTTATCAATTGAAGGTTTGTGGCACCTTGCATTTAGTAAGTCTGTCAGCACCATTTTTTTCCCAGCTGCGTATGCTCACATTTTGTCTCTGTGTTATATTTCATTAATTCTCACAAAATTTCAAACATTTTCATTATTATTATATTTGTTATGGTGATCTATGATCAGTGATCATTGATGTTGCTATTATAATTTTTGGGGGGGCACCATAAACTGTGACCATATCAGGTGGCAAACTTAATTGATAAATGTTATGTGTGTTATGACTACTCCACTGGCTGGCCTTCCCCCATTTTTCTCCCTCTCCCCTTCTTTTTCCTTTGGCCTCCCTATTCCCTGGGATACAACAGTAATGAAATTAGCCAATGAATAACCCTACTACAATGACCTCTAAATGTCTGAGTAAAAGGAAGAGCCAAATAATACAGCAAAATTCATTGTTGTCTTATTTTAAGAAACTGCCACAGCCACCCCAACCTTTAGCAGCCACCACCCTGATCAGTCAGCAGCCATCGACATCAAGGGAAGGCCGTCAGATGATGGTTAGTATTTCTGAGTAATAAAATATTTCAAAATTCAGGTATATACCTTGTTTGTTTAGATATAATACTGTTGCATTAATAGACCACAGTATAGTGTAAACATAACTTTTATATATACTGGGAAACCAAAAAATTTGTGTGACCCACTTTGTTGTGATACTCACTTTATTACAGTGGTCTGAACTGAACCTGCATTATCTTTTAGGTATGCCTGTATATCAGATTTTCTTTTCAACTCTAGTCTTTTAAACAGGGACGTTTGGAAGTTCTCTGTTTCATGAAAAACCCTTTTTCCCCGTAGTATTACAGCCAGTTTTTCTGGGTAGGTTATTTTTGGTTATAAGCCTAGATCTTATGCTTTTTGCAATTTCACATCCCAAGTTCTATGCTCCTTTGTAGTTCCTGCTGATAAATCTTACATGATCTTGATTGTGGTTCCTCAGGACTGGAATTCTTTCTTTCTGGCTATTTGCAGTACTTTTTCCTTGAACTGGGAGTTCTATGTTTTGGTTATAATTCCTGAAAGTTTTCATTTTGGGATTTTTATTCTATCAGGAGGTGACTAGTGGTTTCTTTCCATTTTGACATTGTCCTCTGTTTCTAAACTATCTGGACAGTTTTCTTTTAAGATGTTTTGAAGTATAATGTCTTGTTCCTTTTTTTGTCCTTGGCTTTCAGGTAGCCCAGTGATTCTTAAATTATCTCTCCTTCATTGGTTTTCCTGGTCAGTTTTCTTTTCCTATGAGATATTTCTCATTTTCTTCTATTTTTTCAATTTTGCGTTTGTTTTGTTTTTATTGTTTCTTGGTTTCTCCTGGAATCATTAGCTTTTATTTAATCAATTCTAATTTTCAAGGAGTTTTTTTAGCAAAGTTTTGTTACTCTTTTCCCCCAAGCTGTTAATTCTCTTTTCTTATATTTCTTCCCTAATTCTTGCTTCTTTCCCCATTTTTCCTGTACTGCTCTAATTTAATTTTAAAAATCATTTTTAACTCTTTTAAAAGCACTCTTGCTTTATTGCTTTTAGGAACTCTTGTTGGACTTGTTTCCAAGCTGCATTTTTCTTTGAGGCTTTGCTTGTGAGTTGTCTTTGAATCATTCTGTTTTTCTGTTTCTTTATCTTTGAGAGCTTCTTTGTTGTTAAATAGCTCTTTATGACCAGGTTCTTTTTTTTTGTTTGTTTGTTCATTCTTCTAGCCTTCTTCTTGTCTTTGGAGTTTATGTTAGTGCAGGGTGCTGCATACTTCTGACCAGGATGAGGGGTGGGGGGGAAGGGGGAATATCTGGTCTGAGTTTCTGTCTTTTTTTTTTTGAGGGGCAGTTGGGGTTAAGTGACTTTTCCAAGGTCACATGGCTAGTAAGTGTTAAGTGACTGAGGCTGGATTTGAACTCAGGTCCTCCTGACTCCAGGACTGGTGCTCTATTCATTGAGCCATCTAGCCACCCCATCTTTCGTGATTTCTTGAGCATAATTTGGTGTGGTGCATTTTCTAGATTTTTGTTAAGGAGGGGTGTGTATGGCGTAGGGGAGGGCGAGCTAGACTCCAATGCTATCTAACATTCTACCATTTTGGCTCTGCTCCTTCCCCTTAGTCCTTCCCATTGGATTATTTTACCATGAGTCTTCAGATTTAGAGTATTTGAAGACTGTTACCATGTTCCCTCTTTGTTTTTTTTTTTCTCTTGCAGACTATTTCTCAGTTCCTTCCATTTGCTTTCTTCTTATTATTTTGTATTGTAGTTATTGGTATATTGGGTTAGACTATATACTTCATGAGGGCAGGGACCTTATGTTCCTCATTCACCCACCATGCCCTGTCTACAATAAATATTTTATGGGTGGCTGAACAAATAAGCCTAGTTCCATCTGTATAGGACTCTGGGAGCCTTTGGAATGGAGCAAAGAGCTATTTTCATGTTTATTCAGCATTTTGTGGATCAGGAGTGATGTGAATGTTTAGTATCAAGTTCCATACCTTTTTTAACAAGCATATCCTGAAAATCCTCTGGCTCAGCTGAGTTCAATTTACCATTTGCAGAGCATCAATGGGCATTTTCCAGAGGTATAAAATTTATCACCAGCATTGTCGTTTTCAAAATAACCATCAGCAGAAGCAGTTTGCAAATGTAAACAGACTGAAAATAAAAAAGGAAATTAGAATTTGCTGTTTGGGTCTGGTTAGTACCTTATCACAGTGTGGGCTTGGACAAATCCTTTTAGAAAGAGTTTCTCTTTGAGACAAGTAAACACAGAATCTGCAGAAAATCAGCAACCATCTCAGGTTGGAGCATATGTTAGCAAGGCAGGACTGTAACCTTTATTTCTTCCATCCCCCCTTAGGAGTGTGGGGTGTGGTTTTATCTCTTGGCCTCGCAGAATCAAAGAATAAGAAGGGACTTCACAAACATGATTAATCCCTTCCCCAACATCCCTGACCAGTGGTCATCCAGCCTGGGCTTGATGATCTTCCTCCTAACCTTGGCAGGTAGCCCAGTCCATTGCTGCATAACTGGAATGGTCAGAAAGCTTTCCTTGTCTGCACCTGAAGTTGGCTTCTCCTCAGGCTCCATGGTCTGCCCTTAGGGGCCGCCGGACCAAGGTGATCCTTCTTCCATAAGACACCCCCTGCTCAAATATTTAAGGGGTGTCCTTAAGCATTTAATCTGAGGTCCCCGGATCAATAGAGGATTGCTAACATGTAGCATAGACAGGCTGTCCATTTACATCTCACAGATATGTGAAACATCCACATTCTAGCTGTCTGTGAGACCCTCATAGCATTGTCTGGGGCAGAGCTGGGGACAGCTCTGGAGGGCTGGCCTTGTCTCCCCGACGCTGCCTGGAAGACCGAGGGCGGGGTTCTTGGAGCAGATGCTGTGCCTGGCTTCTCCTTGGTCTCCTTTGAAGGATGATCACCCTTCTGCCTCTGGCCTATTAGGAATGTTCTGGGAGGGAGCAGGACCAGCAGTGACCCGTTGGTTATGTGCTTCCGGAAGGCCCTGTATGACTTGGCAAGTTGCTATGAGGGTGGAAGGTTGTCTGACCCAGTTGTGGGCACAGTGCAAACCTGGGGAGGGAGGCTTGAGGGTTGTTTGAAAATGTAGGCAGCTTTCCATATAAAGGGAATGTGTTGTATAATACAAAGAGTAAAGGATAGAGAATCATAGGAGCCAGGTTCAGATGCTGTTTACTAGCTTTGTGACCTCAGGCAATCAATCAGTCAGGCAGGCAGGCAGCCAGCATTTGTTAAGTGCCTACTGTGTGCAAGTCATTGACCTTCCCAGGGCCTCAGTTTTCCCATCTGAAGAATGAGGATGCTGTGCTTGATGGCCTTGCAGGCAGGGGGCAGGGCCTGTGGGAGGCTTTCCTCCCTGTCCCTCCTGTGGCTCTCCAGGGGCAGCAGCAGCAGCTGGCCTTTGGCTCCCTGCCCCCAGTCAGGCCTCACTGGACATGAGCAGCCGGTGCTGGCAGGCCTCAGTGCAGGCGGCGTATCACTGCAGGCGCCTACGGTGATGGAGCCCCGACATTTGGGGGCCGCATGGCTTTCCCTGCCCCAGTGGGGGCTCAGGACCACTCGCACACAGCTCCAGGCAGAGATTAATGGGGCAGCCAGCCCCAAGTGATGTCAGCTCACATATGTGACATTACTCAGATGTCTGCTCCTCCGGAAAGGGCCCGTGAATGATTTATGGAATTGATATTAATCTCTTTCCCGTAAATGCATTATGAAAGTTACACAGGAAATTGATGTTCCTGCGCTAATGCCAAATGAATTTCTTTCTTGCTGCATCAGCTTCGTGAGCGAGGCTCAGTGCTGACCTTCAAGGCTTCTGCAGAAGGGGCGGGGTGGGGAGCCCTGGGAGGCCTCGCACAGCCTGTGTCCCCTGGAAGGCTGTACCCTGGTATCCCAACAGAATTCCCCATTTCTCTAAAGCTTTAAGGTTTGCAGAGTGCTTGTCTCTAAACATGGGGAGGCAGCTTGGTGCCGTGGAGAGAATGCAGCATTTGGGGGCAGAGGGCCTGGGTTCAGATTCTGTCTCTTTCACTTGCTGCCTGTGTGACCTTGGGTAATTCACTTCCCCTCCTTGCACCTCAGTTTCCTCATCTGCAAAATGAGGGATTGGACTAGATGGTCTGAGAAGTCACTCATAGCTCTTGAACCACGGTCTTCTGCCCCCGTCTGTGGACTGTGAAGATGTAGTCCTTCATCACACTGGAGTGGACAGTGTTTCAATGGAATGACTGTTTCAGAGGAGAACAGAAATAAAGCCGCTCGGAGGGCCAGCCACAGGATATCAGCTAGGCCTCTCCGCTTCTCTGACCCCAAGAGCAACCGTGGGGAGGCCTAGCTTTGCGGTGCTTCCTGCTTCATCAGGGAGATCTGTGAATCCATCAGGTAGTCTGTGCATCCACCAGTGCAGATCTCTCCCCTGCCAGGAAGCCTTCTGCCATCAGCGAGGCTGGTCCTTGAGGCCCCCCTGCAGAGGCATTGCCCATTGTTCTTCTGTTTGTGGGTGGCACAAGTTGTTTTGTCCCCATTTTACAGATGAGGACACAGAGAGGGGAAGTGACTTGCCCACAGTCAGACAGCTTCTGCACAGAAATATGCTCCGACTTGCCTATCCAAAAGAACAGGCCATCGGCCCTTCTGACCTCTGCCTCCTGAGGAGAACCTGAAGACATGCCTTTCTGGCAGTTCTGCTCGTGTTTGCAATGCCTAGAACAGTGTTTGGCAGGAACGCAGTGAAGGATTGCTGATTGACTGACTGAAGGATGTTCTCCCTAATGAGCTCTTTCATGCCTATCAGGAATGCGTGGCTAGATGTGGTGGTTCATCCTCAGTCAGTGAGGCACGGATGGAATCCTCAGAGGTTTATAGCTGGAAGTGACTTTAGAAAGACCTAATCTAGCTCCTTTATTTTGTCAGTGAGGAAACTGAGACCCAGAGATATGAAGACATTTGCCCAGGGTTACCTAGGAAATGAGAAGCAGTAGCAGAATTAGGATCTCAGTCTCTAGACCCACACCACCAGCCTTTCCAGAGCCCCCAGCTGCCCTCCAGGGTTTGGGTCTGGGGTGGATTGAGGGAGCACTGAAAGGTCTGGGTCAGCTTTCATGGAGTCCCCCCCAGAGCTTGTCAGGGTTTTGTAGGGATGCCAGGGGGCAGGCTGGTCGTTCTTTGGGGTTATCAGTTTGAGGAAGCTGAGAAAGACCCTGGTCAGGATAGCAGGAGGTCTGCATGAGTGTGGGAAAGGTGAGGGAGGGGAGGAGGAGAGCCTGTGAGGCTGGGGGCAGTAGATCTTGCAGTGTTGGCAAGGTTGGGCAGCAGACTCTGTTGTTTGGCACCCCTGGACCTTAGGATTTGGTATCAGCTTGTCTCAGGGCCGCTATAGGAAAAGACTCCTTTCCTCCCTCTGATCCCACCCCACCAACTTTTGTAAGGGGCCCATCAGACCCTACTTTCCAAGCTGAACATTTGGAACCCATATTTGAAATCAGAACCTGTCCTGGAAATTCCCAGATGTGTGCAGTTGTCCCCAGGAGATGCCTGGTGGGTGGGAAGTGAGTCATGACAACTGACATTTCTACATTTCTCTAAGGTTTGCAGAGCCCTTTGCACTCTCTTATTTCAGTCAACCATGAGATAGGTACTAGAGACATTAGTGTCATCATTATACACTCGAGGAAGCCCAGGTTCAGAGAGTTCGGTCACTTACTCATCGTCACACAGCTAATGAATGTCAGATGTAGAATTTGACTTCAGATCTTCCTGAATTCACATTCAGCATTCTACCCAGGGTATAGAAAGTGCCCACACTGCCTGGCATACTCCCCCACTCTTGCTCAGTCTCTCTCTCTCCCACTCTCTGTGTGTCTCTCCTTCCCCTTCTGATTTCTCTCTTCCTTCCTTCCTCCTATCTCTCTCTCTCTCTCTCTCTCTCTCTCTCTCTCTCTCTCTCTCTCTCTCTCTCTCTCTCTCTCTCTCTCACACACACACACACACACACACACACACACACACAGCACTATCCCCTTCTTACATACAAAGGAATGTGGAACAAGCAAGCAGAAAAGGTGTTGATTAGGGCAGGGATGAGAAAAGAGGGTGAACCAATGAGGGGAGGGTCAACATTGCCTGGTAGAAAGAGACTTTGATCTGTCACTTCTCGGCTGTGTGGCTCTCTTCAAGTCCTTTCTCTGTTCTCTGAGACCAGTTCCCTCTTCTGTAAAATGGGGGTGATAATTCTTTCCCTTTGTGACTCACAGAGTGTATGTCAGGCCTAGAGCCTCATAGAGATGTGAACCAGGGTCCTTATCACAGGGTTTCTAGAGGGCAATCATAGGGGTCCTGCGCAAAGACACACAAGTGAGAGTTTGGGAGTGGGCTGGAAGGAGGAGGTCATTGTAGAAGGCAGGACAATAGAGGTCAGGGACCAGAGTCAGCCCTTTGTCTAGACTTCTTTATGACCTGCCCCTTGTCTGGTGGAGCTTCTTTCTCAGTAAAAATGAGACAATGGGAGGTCCTGCTGGCCTGTATGACCACTGGGCTGCTGCACAACTCTGGGGAAGTGAGTGAGGATGTAGGAAGGGGGTACCGGGCATGATCTGACTTCTTTGACCTTCCTGAGCTCCCAAGAGAGGACCCACTGGGCGTCTGTCAGTCATGTTCTTATATGGCCCTGGAAAGTGCAGCTGCTGAGATGGGGCCTTCGACGCCATTTTCTCTAAGGCCTCCTGACACAGGAATGCCATCCTCGGTATCTGGACACTCGGCTTCCTCAGGCCCCTCCTGTGATGGTTGTTGCTGGTCAGTCATTTCGGTCATGTTCAATTCCTTGTGATCCCCTTTGGGGCTTTCTTGAGTAAAGATCCTGGAGAGGTTTGCCAATTCCTTCTCCAGCTTATTTTGTAGGTGAGGAAACTGGGACAAAAAGGGTAAAGTGACTTGCCCAAGGTCACACAGCTAGTGTTCGAGACCGGATTTGAATGCAGGAAGATGAGTCTTCTTGCCTCCAGGCTGGACACTCCATTCTTCATGTCACTAGAGTAAATGCTTGATAAATGTTTTCATTCAGTGCTTGGGGGAAGGTTTTATTTCATCTTTTGTCTTCGTATCCCCAGAAGCTAGCACAGTGCATGGCACTAGTAGGCACTCAATAAATGTTATTGATTGGGGAGAGGAAGGTTTATCCACGTGTATGAAGAGCAGAGTTCTGAGGGGCTGAGATGCAGGCAGGAAAAGGCCCTTTGGAGGTCATTGCATTAGTCCATAGGGTGGTGAGAAGGGCCTCAATGAAGCAGTGACAGAAGGAGTAGAGGGGAGGGACAGATGGGAGAAACCTTGTTGGGGCAGAACTGATGGTGTGAGCAGTTGGTCGGGGTTAGAGGTGAGGAAGAAGAAGGAGCTGAAGGAGACCCTGCAGCCTCTCCTGTAGGAGAGTGGGGAGGCAAGGGGTGGCCACCTAAAGCAAGGAGCCCAAAGAAGGAGGTGGTTCAGGGAGAGAAATGATGAGCTTTGCTTTGAGCATGGTAAGTGTGGGATGCTTCTGGGACCTCTGAGGACAGCCATCAATGCAGCCCTGACCCCGACCTCAGGGAGCGCAAGAGAAAGCATACATAAAGACAAGCATAGGGGACCAGGGAAGGCTCCTTGGAGGAGGTGGCCCAGCCTGGGCCTTGAAGGGTGAGTGTTAGGGCAGTTGCACGATAATGTGCCTAATTCGTACCTTTGGAAAGCAAGGGTCTGGGATTCTGTGAAGAGGAGGTGAGTACTGGAACAGAAAGTAGTGAAAGGGGAAGTGGGGAAACAAGACATTAGGGCTGGAGTCATGGGAGGAGAGAGGTCAGGTAAGAAGGCCTCGAAATAAGAATTCATTCACATTTTTCTGCTTAGTTCTGGGGTTCAGATGCTAAGGATTCCCTGCTGTTCTAAAACATAGATAAAAAAATGGTGTTGACTTTCCAGCTTCAATCCTTATGAATTCAGGGTTCTAGATCAGAGAGCCACAAGGCCTGACAGAGGAGAGAAAACTGGACTGAGGTTCCAGCACTTGGCTGTCTGTTTGCTTTGTCTCCTTAAGACTCAGTTTCCTGACTTGTCAGATGGGAATAGCCACACCTGTCACACCTCTCTGACCAGCTTGTTGTGAAGCTGGTGCTTCTTCTGCTTCTCTCCATGGCGTGGTCGGCCTCAAGCCCCTGAAAGTGAGCCAGCCCTTCCCAGACTGTCCTGACACTCCTCTCTGTTAGCATCTCTTCATACAGGATGTTGATGATTCTGATCCTATGAAGAAGGTAAGAGATTGTGAGGAACAGTGGGTGGAGAGCCTGCTTTGGAGTTAGGAAGACCCAGGCTCGAGTCCTTCTTTTCCCACAGAAAGGCTGGCCAGGTCACTTCCCTTCTCTTTGCCCCAGGGGACTCGCCAGGACTGGACTCTAAGGTGTAGAACAGTTCCATTGGTAGATGGAGTACTTTGCCCCCACGAGCATCTCAGGTAGGGGCTGAGAAATCAGCAAGCCCTTTTTAAATCCAGTGGTTAGAGAAGGAGTTGAGGCCTAGGAGGGTGAGTGAGCTGTCCAAGGTGGCAGATACTCCAGGCCTCCCAAGTCTTCAAGTATAATTCTCACTGCACTGAACAATACGTCGCCACTGAGGGCACCATCTTGTTCTGTGCTGTGGGGCCTGCCCGCCCCATCCTTGGAGGACCTAGCCGGGTCCTGTGTGGCAGTCAGGTTGTAAACTTCCATGGTCACATTCCATTGGGAGCATATAAATCTCTGTATTGATTCGATTCCATTGCCTAAGTGCCTACTGGGTAGAAATTTTTCCACATTAATTTTGATTTAGTGTTTTTATTTCAAAAAGCAAACAGGGAACAAACCATATATTATCACAGCAGGTTTTTCAGAAACTAGTGGCAACCTCAGAATAGAGGACAATGAAATCATGGTGGAGGGAAATCACCCTAATGCATGCTGGGGGTTTGATACCCTAGCAGTCTATTATAGGTAGCTGCCTTGGGTAGCAATATTAATGATCACAACAACAACAGCAGTGATGATCCAAATGCATCTGTTACTCTAGTGTTCCCATAGTGCTTTACATCCGTCATCTCAGTTCACCCTCCAGCTTGAGAGGTGGGCATTCTGTGCAGTATTATCCCCATTTTATAGATGGCGAGCATGACGCTCACAAGAGTTTGTGTGATTCGCTCAGGGTCTCACATCCAGTGGGTGGCGGAACCAGATGAGTT
Organism: Petaurus breviceps papuanus; assembly: GCF_028583685.1. Taxonomy (NCBI): domain Eukaryota; kingdom Metazoa; phylum Chordata; class Mammalia; order Diprotodontia; family Petauridae; genus Petaurus; species Petaurus breviceps. The sequence goes on from NW_027185852.1 coordinate 26,149,347, forward strand.
CAGTTCATGGCATATAGTGAGTTGGGACCTGAAGCCAGATTTGCTACTTCCATGTTTGGGTCCCTCCTTCCTGTGGTTCAGAGCCCATTGGGACCAAGCCATTCTCAGCAGGGTGCTGCTGCCCTCGAGCACAGTCAGACTGGCTCATGGGTGTCTCCTGGGTCTGCATTTCACTGTCTGGGGTGTGTTCCCTGTCCATCAGTCCTTTGTCATGTGGCTGGGGACAGGGAGAAGAGGGACAACACCACTTGCTATGCTTTGCTTTCTTCCTTTTTCTAGTGGTTCTAGAGAGAGATGAGAGCTAGTGACAACCTGTCCTTTGGAGTATTTAGGACTGAAGTGATGTCCTTGTAGCCAAGGGGGATCATTAGAAAATCTTGAAGGCCATCCTCTTTGTGCGGGGGCATTTCTCCAAACAGTGTGTGCATCCCTCCCTCTGCCCTCCTGGTCTCTTTACCGTGTGACCTTGTGAATCAGTCACTCGATCAATCAGTCAATCTATCAGGCACTCAGTCAATAAGAATTTCAGGCCCTCATTATAGACATCTAATGCAAGGCAGTGATTAACATCAGAAAGGATCACATCAGATAACGTGATCCAGGAAATTTTGAAGATCAAGAAAATAGTAGCACTTGGGGTGATTGAGGGATTGAGGAAGGCTTTGTGTTGGAGCCAGGCCTTGGGGGAAGACAGGATTCTGATGGCATAGACTGAGCAGGAATAAGTTCTGGGAATGTGGGATGATTTGTGTGAAGGCATGGGGATAGAAACATGCCACCAGGGAAGTGCTGAATGCACAGAGATGAGTGACATAGGAGGCCACTGTGAAGATCAGCAGGATCCAGGTTGTGGAGAACTTCTAACCATTAACACAAAGAATCTGTATTTGTTTTAGGTCAAGTGCAAAGTCATTGGGCATGTGAGCGTAGGGGAGTGACCTGGTCAGGCGTGTGCCTCAGGAAGCTTATTTTGGCAGCCGTGTGTAGGATCAGTTGGAATCACCCGTGTGGAATCAGGGCCATTGGTTGGGATGCTCTTAGAACGGGGGGGGGGGGGGGGGGGGGGAGTGAAAGGTGATGAAGGCTTGAACCAGCAGTGGAAATCTAGAGAAGGGTCATCGTGAGACTCCAAGGAAGAGACTCAGATTGGATATGGAATGTGAGAGATGGGGAGGAGGTAAGGATGAAGCAGGAAGATGGAGGTAAGGACTGGTTCTAGAGGCCGAATGCAAAATCATAGACTGTTCTGAAGGAATTGTCTCCTGAGTGCTAAAGCCCAGAATCAGATGAGCTTGGCAAAGCATCTTAAGGAGGGGGTTAAAAACCATATTGGAGAAATGATGAGACCCTGACTTGGGGTGGACAGGACAGTGATAATGCATAATGGGGAGAAGATGGAACTATTCAGCTTTTCTTTGGTTTCTGTATTTTCTGCCAAGGAGGGTGATTTCTGAATTGTAAAGGAAAGAACAGAAATAGCTAATTGGAGTTGAAACACAAACTAAGTGGGGAGATAATAATAGAGAAGTCAGCTCCCTTTGGTGGTGTCCTTCCTCAGGGACTGAAAGAACTGGTGGCCGAGGTGAAGGCTGAACTGGTGTCAGTCATGTTGAGAGTGTGTGGAGACAGATGCAGGAGAGCTGGGAGGGGAGGGGGAAAGGCCTCAGGACTGGAAGAGGCCACAGGGTCCTGATTTTGTAAAAGATCAAAGTGGTTTGAGCCTTCAAACTATAAGTCAATGGGTTTGACTTTGGTTCCAGGAATAATTTTAAAGCATATTAAAAGGAAGGTTAACGAATATCCAGAAAAGATATGATTCTTCAAGAACCAGTTGGTTTCATCAAGAGCTGAATATCTCTCTATAACCTTACTTTCCTTTATGAGAGGACTACTAAACTGATAAATTTGGGAATTAATTCACCTAAATTTCAACATAGGAAATTTCAACATTTGGAAAACCTCTCATGGTAATCTTTAGGGCAAGAAGGAGAGATGTGATTGAAATCAAAGGTCTGTAAAATGAGGTTTCCCTTTGAAAATCTGCAAATGCCTCAATATGTCCCACCTACCCTCCAGGATCACTCCATTGCTGCAGGAGACACACATTGAATCATGGTGGTTACCAGCCTCTGCCTACCTCCTTCTCTTCTCCCTTTATACTGTTCACTTGGTGATCTTACCAGCTCCCATAGATTCAGTTATCATCTCAATTGATGATTCACAGACATATTTATCTAGCCCTAATCTCTCTGCTGACCTTCGGTCTCCTATTTACACCTGCCTATTGGACTTCCCTATGCTTGATGTCTAGTAGACCTCTTAACCTCGTGTATCTAAAACAGGACTCTTTATCTTTGCCCTCCACCCTGAACTTCCTTCTGAGAGTCCCAGCATCCAGAGTCACCCAAGCTTGTAACCTGCCGTACTTTACCCCTCATTCTCTCTCCCCATCCCCACGTCCATTGCCAAGTCCTGCCGATTTTACCTGCATAGCATTTCTTGTATTCCTCACCTCCTGACACTGCTCCCACCCTGGTGCAGGCTCTTTCATACTATGCCTGGATTATTGCAGTGGCTGCAGAGGGCTCGAGTCTCTACCCACTCCAGACCATCCTGTGATCAGCTCTTGGTGATTTTCCTAAAGTTCAGGTCTGACCATGTTACCTCCTTATTCAGTAAACTTAGTTGGCTCCCGGGAACCCCAAAGACCATATTCCGAGCCCTTCGTGAACTGGCCCCTGTCTGTGTTTCCAGGTGTCCTGCTCCACGCTCCCCTCCACATACTCTGGGACAGAGTGTGGCAGCAAGCACCCCAAGTGTCCTCAGGGTTTGCTGCCCATACAGGTTCTTGGATCTGCTTTGTTAAAAGAAAGCAACTCAAAATGGGTTAACAAGCTTACTTTAATCAGTCAGACCATATATCGTTTACCTCGTTCAGGGGAAAAAGGTCAGCACCCCGAACTTCAAAGTATACAGGCAGAATTATCAAGACAGAAACAGATCAAGTAGACAGATTTCAAACTGTCCAACCATTACATCCATACCCAATCAACATCTGGGCTTCAAAGCCGGGGGGCTCTGGACAACGGCTTCCCAGAATTCAGATCAAATCACAGAACACTTCTTAAAGTGAGCCCCAAAACAAAGCCTCACATCAGGGCTTATATAGCCTTCTCCTGGCTCAGAGAATGTAACAACCTTATTGACCCACTGGCCAATCAAGAAGTATCTACTGAAAAACAAGCCTCCCACCCCAGGCTCCAGGTGCACTTTAGCCTAGGGGCAGGGAAGATCTTTAAATTTACATTCCCGTTACACAGACTGAGACCCCACTCCTTGCTTCTCCTGGTGCAGACTCTCCTTGGCCTGTCTGTGGGCATGCTCCCTGGCTGGTGCTCATGCCTGGGATCTCCGCCCTGCTCATCTCCCACAGCCCCAAGGCTTCCTTCAAGTCCTGGCTGTAGTCCCCGCTCCTGCAGGAAGCCTTTGCCGATCCCCCTCGGGACCTCCGATGATTATGTCCACTATACCCTGGCCCTGTCCTGTTGTTTTCCTGATTTCTCCCCGTTATCCTCTGAGCCCGGGAGAGCACAGACTGCCTTTGCTTTTCCTTATTCCCAGCTCTTAGCATCGTGGCAGGCTCCTAGCAGATCCTGCTAAAAGCTTGTTCATGGACTCTCTAAAGTGGAGCCTTCTGGATTTGTGCTTAAAGCCTCTCGGTGCAGTTAAGCTTTTCCTCTATGTCCTTTTTCTGCTCTAGCAGGAGCCTCTTCTTCAGAGAGTGTGCCCAGGGTCCTCACCTCATGATTTCCTGGTGGGAGCCACAGCAGGAACCCTGAATTCACTGATTCCCTGCTTTGGGCCTTGGGTAGGGGAGGAAGAGGGAGGGGGATATTCTGGGGATTTAGAATTGAGATGCCATTCCTGCCCTTGTATAATTTCTATACTATTTTTGCTGATAACTTTAAATAGGTCTTTGTATAGACCCATTATAGTCTTTTAAACATCTGTAGTCTGTAGTTAAATTTATCTTTAATTTGTTCAGGCATTTCTGGAGGTTTAATTTTATAAAACATTGCTACCAGGAGGCCTGGCCCTTTCTAAGTTGTGGAAGGTACATTTATCTTGTTGGCCTCTCATTGGCCTCTTATGTAGATGCCTCCACATGCCCAGTCTTAATTCATGAAGCTTTTCCCTTTTCTCCCAGATGTTATACCTAATGGTTAGAGAAGGGGGATTTTAGAGCAACTGTCCCAGACAACAGCTGAATGGGCCCAGTCTTGAGTTCAGACTTCCTTGTCCAGGCTAGCTCTCATAGGTCCCTAGTGCCCCTGTCCTGCCATGTGGTAGATACAAAGCTAGGAGGCACCTTCTGGGTAACACACAGACCCAACCCCTACAAGGCATGGCCCAAGGGAGTCACACTGGTGTAGATGCCATTGAATTGATGCCATTGGTACAGGGGAGTGGTGTATTTAACTTCTTCCTTCAGCTGGTTGTGTGAGCATCCTAAAAGTGACCCTTTTCTCATCTCCATTTCCTAGGATACCCTATTTCCCTCAGAGTTCAGGTTATCAGACCTGGGATCTGGGCCTGCATCTTCTTGTTCCTAATGCTGCACTTTTCTCCCACAAACACCTGCCTTGGGATCCTATCTCAATTTTGCCACCAACTGTTTGAATTGCTTCTTTCTTGGGTCTGTGTGCACATTGCCTAATGCTGGGGCGGGAGGCGCTTTGTGAATGCTCATGGGCTTCTTTTCTGGCCTCTTTCCTCATTTATAAAATGAGATTGTTGGTCTCTGTGGTCTCTGAGGTCTCTGAGGCCTTTTGGATGCCTGGTGGCTGTCCTGTGGCCCTCTGACTCGGGGGCTGATGCTCTGGGTATCTTTCCAACTTTTTCATGGGCATAGCCTCATATAGGGATGGGCTCTTACCCCACCCTCCCTTTTTTGTGTTTGCCAAGTTTCAGATTCCTATTCTTCAGCATGAAGGGGTCAGGGATATGTCAGAGAAATGTTGCTGTCCCTCTCTTCACAGACACTTTGGGCATTCCCACTGCTTTGGGCTGCCCAACATGCTTTCCTGCTCAGTTCTTTTCCTGGAAACTTTCATTTTCCAAATTCTGCATTTTTAAGCACTGCCTCCCTCCCAGCTTCATATTTTTGGATCTAGAGGCATCAGGTTATCCCTTGCTGTAGGCTTTCAGGCAGAGACTGGACAGCCATTTGTTGAATATGTTATAGCGGGAATTCCTCTGGGTGTGTTGACCTGGATCTATATGGAGGTTTGGTTCTCTCACATTCTGTGATTCGCTGATTCTCTGAAACTAAATACCTTTTAGGTGTGAGTGAATAATAAGGGGATTATATGTCATTCCGCCAGAAGGTATTTCATTTAGAAGGGAATTCTTGAAAAAACTTTAAGGAGTGAATCTCAAAGTTGAATTTTCTAGTCCTATGACAGATTGGTTGACTACCTTTGGGTCAGGAGCATCTTTTCAGTGCCTCCCACATCCCTCCTGTTGACAAGGTTGTGCCTGAATATCAGCTTTCTTTTGTATTTTTCTTAGACTTTTTGGACTGCATGAAAATAACATCATCCCTTACAAGTATGACCCTTTTCTCTGTCTCTACCAGGAGTTCTTGACTTGAGACCACGGGCTTGCCTTCCTCAACACTGGGACAACAAGTGTCGTTCAATTGTTTTGGTCCTGTCTGACACTTTGTGACTCCATTTGGGATTTTCTTGGCAAAGATGCTGGAGTGGTTTGCCATTTCCTTTTCCAAATCATTTTAAAGATGAAGAAACCAAGGCAAACAGGGTGAAGTGCCTGTTTGTGCCCAGGGTCACACAGCTAGCTGGTGTCTGAGGTTGAATTTGAGAAGGCTTCCTGACTGCAGGCCAGGTGCCCCATTCACTGCAACACCCAGATGCCTTGCGATAACTACGTTTTGATGTCTTTGGTTTCCTTTGTAATCCTATATAATTTATTTTATGTATTTAAAAAACATTATTTTGCAAAAAAGTCTTGAAGCTTCCCTAGACTGATTGCCAAAGGGGTCCAGGATACACAGAGAACCAGAAGATCTTTGCATTCCTCTCTCTCACTTGGTGATCTCATCAGCTCCAGTGGTTTTAACTGTCGTCTCCATGTAGAGGATTCCCACGTTTACATGTCCAGCCCTGGTCTCCACCATCACTGACTACTTCTTAGATATTTCGACCTGGATATCCTGTAGGCTTCTGTAACATGGCATGTCCAGACCTGAACTCATCTTTACCCCCAAATTGCCTATTCTCTGAACTTCCCTATTTCTCCTGGGGGTACCACCATCCTTCTATAAAATATATATATATATAGCTTTTATATTTAAAAGCTTCATGTTATCATTGACTTCTCACCATTACTCCTTCCACATTTCCAATCAGTTGTCAAATCTTGGCTTTTCTGCTTCCACACCATCTTTCTTTTTTATTTTTTATTTTTTTTTGTTTTATTTTTTTTGGAAGGGGTAAGGTAGGGCAATTGGGATTAAGTGATTTGCCCAAGGTCACATGGCTAGTTTTTGTATTAAGTGTCTCAGGCTGGATTTGAACTCAGGTCCTCCTAACTCCAGGGCCTGTGTTGTAGTCACAGTGCCACCTACCTGCCCCGCTATGATCCTTTAATGTAGAAGCTGCTAAATTCTGTGTAATCCTGACTATGACTCATTGATATTTGAATTGTTTCTTTCTAGCTGCTTACAATATTTTCTCCTTGATCTGATAATTTTGGAATTTGGCTACAATATTCCTCGGAGTATTCCTTTTGGGATTTCTTTCAGGAGGTGATTAGTGGATTCTTTCAATGATTATTTTACCCTCAGGTTCTAGGATATCAGGGTAGTTTTTCCCTGATAATTTCTTGAAGGATGCTGTCCAGGCTCCTTTTTTGATCATGGCTTTCAGATAGTCTAATAATTCTTTTTCCCCCACATTAGTCACATTGTAAAGAAGAATTAGAACCAATAGGAAGAACCACAAGAAAGAAGAAACAAAATAAAACAAACAAAAAAGAGAGCAAATGGTATGCTTCCATTTGCATTCAGACTCCTCTTTCTCTGGATGTGGACAACATTTTCCATCATGAGTCTTTTGGAGTTGTCTTGGAGCCTTGCATTTCTGAGAAGAGCTAGGTCTGTCAAAGCTAATCATTGCACAATGTGACTGTTACTGTGTACAATGTTCTCCTTGTTCTGTTTACTTTGCTCAATATCAGTTCATATAAGTCTTTCCAGGTTTTTCTGAAGTCTGCCTGCTCATCATTTCTTATAGCACAGTAGTATTCTATTACATTCATATGTACTTGTTCAGCCATTTTCCCAGCAGATGGGCATCCCTTCAATATCCAATTCTTGGCCACCACAAAAGAATGGCTATTAGTCCAGTAATTCTTAAATGATCTCTCCTGGATCTATTTGCCAGGCCAGTTCTTCTATTTTTTCATTCTTTTTATTTTGTTTGACTGACTCTTGATGTCTCATAGAGTCATTAGTTTCCACTTGCCCAATTCTAATTTTTAAGGAATTATTTTCTTCAGTTAGCTTTTGTTCTCCTTTTCCATTTGACCAATTGTACTTTTTAAGGAGTGTTTTTTTCTTCAGTGGGTTTTTCCCCCCATTTGGCCAGTTCTGTTTTTTAAGGAATTGTTTTTTCCAGTCAATTTTTGTCCTTCCTTTTCTAAACTGTTGACTTTCTCTTACATGCCTCTCATTTCTTCCCCCAGTTTTTCTTCTACCTCTCTTATTTGACTTTAAAGTCCTTTCTGAGCTCTTTCATGAAGGCTTTTCAGACTGGAGACTAATTCATATCCCCTTCGAGGCTTCACCTGCAGGGATTCTATGTTGTCCTCTTCTGAGTTTGTGTTGTGATCTTCCCTGTTGCCTTAGGATTTTTCTGTGGTCAGGGTTCTTTTTCTGTTTTTTGCTCATTTTAAAAACATGCTTCATGGCTTTTAAAGTTGAGCTCTGTTCCTGGGAAAAAGGAGTACTGTACCAAGCTTCTTGTGCTGGCAGGTGGGGGCCTGGTCTCTGGCTTTCTGCGCCAGGGCCTCAAGTGCTGGTGGCTTGCCCACTCTACTGGGTTAGCCTGGCCTGGTTGTGCTTGTTGTGCCCTGGGCTTAGTGCTGGGGCTGGAGGTCTCACAGCTGGCCTGCTGAGCCAGAACTGTGGGGCCTTGGTCACTAATCCGTGTTGTGGCTAAGAGCCTCCCACTGGTTTGTCCAGATCCTGCCTGCTCTGGGCTACGCTCCCCTTTCCCCCAAGTGAGACAGACCTTTCCTGAAGCCCTCCTAAGTTATCTTTTTTTTTTTTTTTGCTTTTTGGAGGGCAATTGGGGTTAAGTGACTTGTCCAAGGTCACACGGCTATTTTTTGTGTTAAGTGTCTGAGGACAGATCTGAACCCAGGTCCTCCTGACTTCAGGACTGGTACTCTATTTACTGTGCCACCTAACTGCCTCCCTCCTAAGTTATCTTAAGCTGGGAAATTGTTTCATTCTATTTTTTCCTAGGTTCTGTCACTCCTGGGTCTGTTTAGAGACTTGATTGAATGTTGTTTCTGAGGGAAACTGGGGAGAGCTCAGGCAGCTTCCTGGCTCTTTTCTGCCATCTTGGCTCTGCTGCCACACACATTTGTCACGAGGGTTTTCCTTCCTTCTTTTAAAAAAGAATGTATAATGTGGAGGGGCAGCGGGAGGGAAAGAGAATAGATGTCTGTAGAAATCATTTTAGGGGGCAGCGAGGTGGCACAGTGGGTAGAGTGCTGGGCCTGGAGTCAGGAAAACCTGAGTTTGGATCCTGCCTTAGACACTTACTAGTCGTGTGACCCTGTTCAGATCACCTAACCCTGTTTGCCTTCATCCACTGGAGAAGAAAATGGCAAACCCCTTCAGTGTTTGTGCTAAGAAAACTCCACGGACAGTATTGGCAAGCTGTGGTCTGGTCATGAGGAGTCAGATACGACAGGACAACCAGAGAACAATTAACATCAACAAAGCAGTGTTTAAAAAATCATAGAAAGTAGATCTGGGAGTCTTTACAACATGGATGACAAACTACTAAAGCTGGAAGGAATCTGAGAATAGAGTGTGTCAGCACTGACAGGAGCTGAGTGGGGAGACCTTAGAACAGGGGATGTCAGGGCTGAGAGGGGCCTGAGAACAGGGGATGTCAGGGCTGGAGGGGGGTGGGCTGAAAACAGGAAATGTCAGGGCTTGGGGGGAGGCACTGAGAACAGGGAATGTCAGGCCTGGGAGGGCCTTAGATCAAGGACTGTCAGAGGAAGGAGGGACCCTAAAACAGAAAAGAGAGAAAGTCAGAGATGAAAAGGGCCTTAAAACACAGAATGTCAGAGTTGGGATGAACCATGAAGACAAATTTGTTTAATCCCATATTTCACAGATGAAATAATTCAGGCCCCAAAGAAAGGGAATGGACTGCTTAAGGTTATCCAGCTAGTAAGTGACTGAGTAGGGATCAGAATTTATTTATAGGATGCATTAATAGATTTTGTTCTAATCATCAAACTTAGATAACAATAGTTTATTCCAGGGAAATGCAAAATATTTATTCTTTCTTTACTTAAAGAATTCATTATCTCTAAAGCATAGCATTAGGAAATCAAAATAACAATTATGTTATTGTTGTATAGACAGACAAAAGAACTACACTTTTGTTGTAAGAGTAAAACCCAGTGATCTTGTGAATTCCAGATTGATGAATTATTCAGTGGGCTCCCTGTAAGCTGGTGCTTGTGCTGATGTCACAGCCCACAATGTTTGCTAATCTCATAAATTCTCTTAATAAATGGAATCTATCGAGGCCCTTTGAGGCATCTGCACCAGTCTGTCCTGCCTTGCTTGCATGGAGGTAAAATGATCAGCCATCATTAACCTTGAATGTCCTTAAGTAAACGCTTCTCATTAGCTCATTGCTGTCCCTGGTGGCTCTGATGCATTGTGTGTTGTATTTAGGAAAAGGTTTACATGAATGCCGTGACAGCTTTTCATGAGGGAACAAAGACTGATTTCACAATTAGATTTTGCTTTAAAATGTCTTCGTCAGGGTGCCATGTCCTGGAGGAGCTGCAGAAGGTAAGCCTCCTGGCCTCAGCTCTTCCTCAAGGAAGAGGATTGCCACTGCGGCTGTGAAGACGGCCCTCCGGAGAGGGGTGTCTTAACACATGATGGAGGCAGGAGTCCTTACCCACCAGCCCCCACTTCCCCAGCAGAGGGAAGGAGCCTTGCAGCACTTGACTGCCCCAGTGCCATTGTCCACAGCAGAGGCTGCATTCTGCACCCAGAGGTTCCCATCCCATTACTGAGAAGAGGAGGCTTGTGGCTTTTGCTCTCTGGCCTCTGGGACCAAGATGGGTCATTGTATTGAACCTTCATTCAGCTCTAGGCATTTACCTTCTCCAGTCAGAAAGGGTCCTCAGCCATTCACTTAAAAAAAAGAAAAAGATCTTTTTAGTGATTACTGTCCTTGTAGTGCAAGAGAAAGAGCCCTGGCCTTGGTGGGGCCAAAGTTCTGGCCCCTGCTTTGCCGCTCAATGTTTCTGGACTCAGTTTCCTCATCTGACAAATTGGGTAACCATATCATGCCTCAAAAAATTGTTGAGGATCAGAGGAGATAGTGTATGTAAAGTGATTTGGAGACCTTGAAGTGCTGTAGAAATAGTAGTTATGATTGCTGCTGCTCCCATGCTGACTGCATGGGGCTGCTGAGAGGATCAGAGCAGACTTTGGAAAGAGATATGGAACCTTCAGGAAGGCCCGTTGTACCCACAGGGGCTGGAGCGCTGATCCTACACTCCCTCTGCTCTGGACCCAGGAGCAGGATCCAGACTGGTCAAGCCCTAGGGGAGACTGGCCTCTCTTGAGAGGGGGAAAGGCTTCCTTCTCTCACCCTCTTTGGCTTGTTAAAACCTTGCCCCAGAACCCTGGGATCCATCATTGCTTAGGCTCAGGCTTACATCTAGCTTTTCCCCAAAAGAAAGGAACAGAAAAGTTCTCAGTGTAGGGTGAATAAATTATGGGGCAGGTATTTTTTTCATAGACACAAAAGAAATGCTAAAACACAAAACACTCTCCCATTCTGTGTAGCCATTAAGAGTTATAAGAGGCAGTGCCCTCTGCCGCTACACCTGTTGTGCCAGGAGATGGGAAGCAGAGACATCTGGGAAGGCTGCTGCTTCCTTGTCTTGACATTTTCCCTCTTTTGGAGTCAAACATGATTTTTGTTCTTTTGAAATCTTCCCTTTTTGCAGACATTTTGATCAATCTTCTTGGGCCCTTTCACATTGTGTTTCTTCTACCGCCAGTCTCTTCTGTCTGCACGTGAATCATTGCTGCTTCCTGGCAGAGCACTCTTGGTGCAGACGTGGTGGAAGCTTGTCCCTAGGCAGAGTAGATCGTCACACTAATAACAGCAGATAGATGACCCTTGGGACCTCTTGTCCTGGTTTTCTCTCTAGGTGATCTTGTGATTATGTGGCTTCCTGGTGACCCAAGCCAATCTCTCTGTGGCACCCTTTTTTTCCTTAGCTGATTTTTCCTTGGTTGTGAGGTGATGCTGCATATAATTGTCCATCTTCCTTTTTAGTAATGTGCAAATTAGCTGGTCTCCTAAGCCATTTTTACTCTTGGCTGTCATGTCTCTCTCCACTTGGCAAAGACATCAGGTGTCTGGAGGCTGAGTTGGTTCATTTCTTTGTTTTGCTGTCTTTTTAAAGAAATGGTGGTTTCTGGGATTGATGTCTTTTCTTTTGCCCATTTCCCTTTTCTCCAAGTCGGTGTAGTTTATGGTTACAAGTATTGAGCTTGGAATCCCTAGACTTAGATTTGAATCCCAGTGCTACTTTTGGGTAAGTCATTTGACCTTTTGAGCTTCACTTTTTAAATTTATGCAATGGGAATAATAATACTTGTACTAGCAAAGTTTTTGTAAGAAATGTGCTTTGTCAGCCTTGAGGGGCCATTATTAAAGTATGAGATTTTGTCATCATCATCATCATCTTGTTTAAAAAGGTTGAGTTGGAATGACTGTGGTTTTAATAGCACAATTAAAAATCTTTCTCTTTTATTTTAATTTGATGTTTATATTGAATTCTGTGCTAGCCAGTCCATAATCTGATTGCATATACATATACAAATACTTGATTTTAAAATGCCTCTCACACCAGTGACTGGTCATTTTTCAGCTTTTCAAATGTTGTTGGTTTTGTGTTTTTGTAACGTCCATGGCCAGCATGAGATTTTTGTCTTCCTCTGTGCCCCTTTGGCCCTCTGGCCACCAGTTATCAGTGGGCATATCATCATGGATGGGAGGGTCTGATTCTCCCCTTGTTAGCATCAGTCCACCTTCTCATGTGCAGCAGATATTGATCCCCCCCCCAGCAGCTACCTTCGTGGGACTCTGTTTTCTCTTGTAGCAGGTGTTGAATTAATGAATAAATGAGGGAACTTGACATGATCCACTAAATTAGATCAGAACGTCCTCTGATGCTCGGTGACCTCAGTGTAAAGGTGGGCACAGAGAACGATGAAAAATAGATGGGAAAATATAACTCGGGACAGAGAAGCTCCAGAGACCACAGGCAGTCACACTGCTCAGCAGCCTTGGCAGCAAACTGGAGGGTGTGGGGCATTGTGAATACCAAATAAACTTAATATGTGTTAAAATGGAGCTGTCCAACACTCAGCCCATGTGTGGCTCCCAGTACGGGCCAGTGCAGCCCAAGACAGATTCAAATGTAGCTCCTGTGTGATCTTAATGTATTGCTATATTAATGAAAAAGAAATCTATAAGCATGTGCTTTTCTAAGTCATATGTGACTTGCAATGATTCTTATGTATGTCCTGTTGTGCAGTTGTTTCCAGTCATGTCCAGCGCTCTGTGATCCCATTTGGGGTTTTCTTAGCAGACGCTGGAGGGGTTTGCCTTTTCCTTCTCCAGCTCATTTTACAGATGAGGCAACTGAGGCAAACAGGTTTAAGTGAATTCCCCAGGATCATGCATCTCCTCACTATGTGAGACCAGATTTGACCTCATGAAGATGAGGCTTCCTGACTCCTGGACTGACACTCTGGCCTGACTGGCTGTATCACCTAGCTGCCCATGAAGGGGTTAGTGGCCACCATTTCTATTTGAGTTTGGCTCTACTGCAGTAAAAGACAGGAAATGAAATGTTACTGACATGGTGTTTCACAAACACAGTTTTCTTTGTACACTCAGACCATGAATCAGTTAGAGCAAAGTTGAGCATTAATATCAAATTAGGAGAAAGTCTGAGGATGAGGAGAGAATTGTGTGAACAGTTTCTGCAACTTTCCAGTGAGCCATTGCAGGTAGAAAATGGGAAATGTGGCTATATTGTAGAGAGTCTTAAATGTTAAGATCCAAAATATATCCTTTATTCAGTGGACATCAGGAAGCCACCAGATTCTTTTGAAGTGATATGAGTCAAGCACTATGAGATGAGAAGAGAAAGCTCCTTAGAGGGTCTTAGAGTGTTCTGAGCAAGCTGCCTTGAACTTTATATGGAAAGGTCACAATTTATATGGAAAACCAGAAACGGTTTGAAAATCATCTTCAGTTTCATTGGCCTAGTGAAAAGAAGTTGGCACCTGGGCTCTTGTCTAAGATGTGCCATTAACTTTCTTTGTGCCCCTTTTCCTCTCTTGCCAGTCTTCTCATACCCTACATTGACCTTCCCTCTTTCCCCATATACTCTGTGGAACAGTGACTCTGACCTCCTTCATGTTCTGGGAACAAGGCCCTCCATCTCCTGACTCTGGGCATTCTCTCTGGCTGGGCCCCCTGCCTGGCATGCCCATCCTCCTCATCTCTTCCTCCTGACTTCCCTAACTTCCTTCAGGTCTCAGCTAAAATCCCACCTGCTGCAAAAGCCTTTCCAAATCCCTCTGAGATTATCTGAGTATTCGTTCCCATTTATGTTGTCGGGATCTTGTTTGTACATGGTTCTTTGCATATTGTCTTCCGCATTAGACTGAGTTCTTTGAGAGTAGGACTAGTTTTTGCCTTCCTTTGTATCCCTAGCACTTGGCACATAGTAGGCAGATTAAAAATGCTTATTGATTTGACTTGTGTGACACTGGGTAAATTCTTCTGACCACTTCAGACCTCAGTTTCCTAATCTGTAAAATGTGGAGAATGGGGGAGGCAGTTGGACTAGATTATCTCCATAGTCTGTCTGTCTGTCTCCCTCCCTCCCTCCCTCTTTTCCTCTCCTCCTCCCTCTTCCTATCCCTTTTGGTGAGGTTGTTAGGCTAAGAATAAGAGGAAAGAGCAGAAGGGCTCTTTCATTCCTAGCCCAAGGCTATTTGCTTTGTGTGCTGGGCTGGCTGCCTCTTAGCCTTTGGAGCTTTCACTGAATGAGTGGTAAGATTGAGGTTAAACTCCCCAGAGACTGCAGGGCACAGGAAATAGTAGCAAGTCCAAATATCCACAGGGCTTTTAAAAGAGAGTGCAGTGGCCACTTTCACCTTCATCTTGAGTGTTTCTGTAAACCTCACGGCAGAAGGTCTTTTCCCAGAGCCAAGAGATAGGCATTTAGTGCTGCTGAGGGCCTGTCTCAGGTCCCCTGAGGTGTGTCCTGACGCTATATCCTCTTCTGACAGGCTACGAGCATGCAGGCTTCCTATGCTCTTTATGATTTTTTTTTTCCTGGCATGGGAATCAGTTGACTTTGAATTAAGGGGACAGCCAGAGAAGGAACCACTGTGTTTTCAGGGACTTCTGGTTATAAAGAATTCACTTGATTTTGGTCTTCCATGTTGGGGAAGATTGACCCTGAGTGTAGATTGCCATTTGCTTAACGCAATGCAGACTAGTCTATTTCTCTGGCCAGATCTGTAATTGCTGCTTACTGTCTTGTGGGCAGACACCATTGAAAGTCACACCTGAGGGGGACCATCAAGGTCACCCAGCAAATGGGGAGGGGAGTTATCCTTTCCAGCACACGGAGGACCAATCTCCTCCTGTGATGGGGAGCTTCTTTCCCTACAAGGTCGCCTGCCCCATTGTTCAAAACTTTAGCTTATCCCCATGCTGAGCTGAATTCTGCTTTTCTGAAAGTTTAACTTTCTCTTGGTTTATCTCTCTACTTCTCTCCTAGAATCTGGCTGTCCTTGGTCCATCCATCTCTCCATCTACCCATCCCTCCATCCTTCCATCTTTCTACCCATCCATCCATCTTTCCATCTGTTTCTTTGTCCACTCATCTCTCCATCCATCCATTCATGTAACCACTTTCATAAAAGCCCTTCAGACCAAGCCTCGGAACCTGTTTCCTCTTTATTTAGAAACATTTCTAACAATATTGGCTGTCTGGTTTCCCACATGTAAGGAGATTAGAAGCTGAAGAAGCTTTCTATCAGAGACAGGCACATTGCTGGAATTCAGAGTCATTTTCAGTTACCTGTCAGTGAGGGGAGAGACAAAATGTAAAAAAAATCAAACCCCTGAATTCAGATTCAGAAGCTCTGGGTTCTAGTCCTACTTTTTCCCACTAACTCTTTGCATGATCCTGGATAAAACATTTCACCAAATCATGGTTGGCAAGGCCCCCGCAGGCCCTGTACTCTGACCTGCACCAGAAAATAGCATCCTAGCCCTCAACTGAGAAGGAGCCTGCTCCCTCTGGTCCTCTGTGGAGAGATCTTATGGTTAGGAATAATGAGAACAGTTGGCACTCTGATAATGTCCTGTGTGTCTCACAACAACTGTGTGATATAGGTGTCAGAGAAGAGCAAACTCTAAGTGAGGTTAAGAGAGAGAGGATAAGTGACTAGCCCAGGGTCACACAGCTCACAGGAGGCAGGTTCCCAACCTAGGCCTTCTGACTTAAGCTGGCGGCGCCACAATACACAGCACTGGACCTACAGTCAGGAACACGTGAGTTCACATTTGACCTCAGCCGGTTACTAGCTGTATGACCTTGGGCAACTCATTGCCTCAGGTTCTTTATCTGAAAAAATGGGCATAATATTAGCATCTAGTCCCAGGGTTATTATAAGGATCAAATAAGAAAGTATGAGCAATGTGTTTTGCACACCTGAAAGGACCATGTAGATAAATGTTAGCTATTATTACTATTCACTGTACCGTGATACCCTTAAGTTTTTTTGTACATTGAATCCAAAAATTTATCCTTGTAATTTCCATCCATTTCTCCTAGCTTATCTCTGTGGGGCAAGAGAATACAGTGTGTGTGTGTGTGTGTGTGTGTATGTATATTCATAAAAATTTGTACAGAATGCTTCCATGTTGGAGCCCTTCAAATACTTGAATATATGCGCTGTATGTAATGTGAGAATCATTTGAAAGAACTGAGTATTTAGCCTGGAAATCTGAACTGCCTTAGGAGGTAGTGAGCTCTCCATGAATGGGAATGTTGAAACAAAGGCTGGATTGACCATTTGTTGGGGATATGGTGGGGTTTATCTGGGCTGGGGTGGGAGGTAGTTCTTAACTGCCAAACCTAATGATTTTTTTTTTCTCAGTCTCCCTCCTTCTTGACCTCTCTGCAACCTCTGGCACTGTCCATCACCCTCTTCTCCTAAATATTTTCTTCTCTCTAGGATTTTTATGGCACTGCTTTGTCCTGGTGCTAATTCTCCCTGTCTGACCCCTCCTCAGTGGGCTTTGCTGGATCACACTGATTCACTGTTGGGGTCCCCCAAGTCTCAGTCTTCTTTTCTTCTCCCTTTATACTCTCTATTGGTGACTTCATCAACTCCCATCAACTTAATTTTCATCTTTATTCAGAGACTGTGTCAGCAGCATGGGGATAATAGAGAGCTGTCCCCAGAGATAGGAAAACCCACCTCTGACAAATACCAGCTGTATAACCCTGGACCAGTCATTTAATCTCTCAGTACTCTAAGCAACTTTTTAAGAGTATAGATTGCAAAGAAGTTGCTAGTTGCATAGGGAAGGGTGAGTTTTTTCAGGGTGGGGGGCAACGTCTCCATGTAATGAAACTGTAGATTCCATAGCTAACCTTTCGCTCCATGTGGTGGACTTCTGGATTGACATATTCAGCCCTAGCCTCTCTTCTGAGTGTCAGCCTCCCATCACCAAGTGCCGACGAGACATTCCAAACTGGCTATCCCTTAAACATCTCAAATTCACCCTAAAACAGAACTCCTTGTTTCCCTCTTTGGCTTTGACTGTCCTTAAGCTGCTCTGGCTGCATGAAGGAGGTCTGAACATAAGTCACATTTTGGGAGAGTTTGTACATTTACAAAACATTTTCATCACACTGCACTATGAGGTAGTTAGTGAGAATCTTCTTATTCTCATTATACAGAGGAGGACTCTGAAAGAAAGGGGTGAGGACTTGTCCAGGTTCACATTTGTTCAGGGCCACAGGGCCTGAGCTTTCAGGGAAGTTGCTTTATAAGTGAAGACGAATTGTAGGAACTGCTATGATTAGGTTTCAGAAGAATAAACTTGTAACTGGTGTGTGTGTGTGTGTATGTGTGTGTGTGTGTGTGTGTGACTGTGACTGTAATCTCTTTCTTAAAATACCTGAGGGACCGTTAGGTTGATGAGTGAGTGACTGTGTTTTGCCTGGCTCCCAATGACAATGAGAATGAGAAGGGCTTTACAGAGAAATGGATTTCAACTCAGTGTCAGGGACAGAAAACTTGCCAGCAAGTTATGCTCTGTCCAAGTTCTGTGGATTGCCTTAATGGTTAGTGGGATCCCTCCCTCTCCCTGGAGATTTTCAGACAGGTCTGGGCTACCCCTGGTTGGGATGTTGGTGACCATTTCCTTTTAGGAATGTCTTGGCCTTGATACCTCTGAGATGAGCTCTGGCTCAGGAATTCTACCATTCTATGACTGTAAGTGCAGAGGTCTTTGCACTGTACCCCTCTGACTAGAAGGCTCATAGCTTGACTTTCTGTACAATTTTGGTGTTTACACCATGTTGTGGCCCTTCAAATACTTGAATGTATGCGCTGTATGTAATGTGAGAATCGTTTTTACATACCGGTATCCCATGAAATAATAATAATGATAATTATTATATACTAATACTACTAATAACAAATGTTTATAGAATTCTTTAAGGTCTACAAAGTACTTCACAAATGTCTGATTTTATCCTCACAACAGTATTGAGAAGTTAGCGACATTGTTATATCAGTTCCACAGGTGAGGAAACTGAGGCAGACAGAAGTTAGGTGACTTTGGTGAAGTGTTACTAAGGAGGGGAGATAGGGTTATCCTTCTTTGAAACAGGAAGGCCTTGAGATTCAGAAAGGTGGGAATGAAAAGATTTTGGAGCTGGATGAGATCTACCAGAATCTCTTTATTTTATGGGTTAGATCGTGTGTTGATTCCAAGTAAGCTGACACTGCCTTCCTGAGATCAAACAGCTCCTTGGTGTCAGAGTAAGAAACTCAAGTTTCTGCCCTTCTCTCCTTCTCCCCCTTAAAGTTGCCCATGTCAGGGTAGATCACCTGTGAGACTATGGTGCCTGTCTGCCTCACCCCCTGCATGTCACTGGGACAGATGTACATGACATGCCCTGGTTAATCCATATTGTGAAGAGCTTTAAATGTCAAATGGAGGGCTATTTGATCCTGGTGCTAATAGGGAGGCATTGGCAATTATTGAGTAGGGTAACATGGTCAGATCTATGCTTTATAAAAATCAAAGGCAGAGGATGGATAGGAATGGGGAGAGGCTTACAGCAAGAAGACCAGTTAGGAGGCATTTGTGATAGTCTAGGTAAGAGGTCAAGAAGGACTGAACTAAGGTGAGGGCTGTCTGAATGGAATTAAGGGGAAAGAGATGAGAGTCATGAAGACAGAAGCAGCAAGACTTGGCAACAGTTTGGATATATGGAGTGAGTAAGAGTCAGGAAGCTCACAGAACAGGGGATGTCAGCTGGGAGGGCCCTTAGAACAGGGAGTGTCAGAGCTGGGAGGGCCC